>NC_061116.1:68735256-68793825 GCF_002878395.1 Capsicum annuum
ATAACATAGCCAACATATACATAACATTCTGTGTATATGTTGGCTATGTTATGTATATTAATAGGGAGAGAGAGTAAAGTAATTAAAAAAGTGGAAGAGGGTGTAATTACTTACAAAAGGGTTGGTATTTATTATTATTATTATTATTTTATTTTTATAGCAGCAACACCTAGCTTTTTTTTAATTAAAAAAAAATAACTAGCAGGGATCGAACCACCTGCGCAGTAGGCTGAAAGAAGCGCCCAAGAAGAGCAAATAATACCACTGGGCTATCTAAGTGTCTTGTTTCATATGGTTCAACATTAATATACGTACATAAATATAGATTTTCTACCTTATATAAACAACGTAATCTTTTTATCGAGGGGGTTCGGGTGGACCCCATGACAACCACGTAGGTCCGCCCTGCGTTAATTTAATAATATTTTGATAACGTTAATTTAATACTAACATTTTAATAACATTAATTTGATAACGTTAATTTAATATACTACTACTACTATCCTTAATAACGTTAATTTAATAACGTTTTATTAAAATTATATTTTTTTTTATTATTAGTATAGTTTTATCTTTAATTTAATATTTAAATAAATTATATTTAGATATATTATATAACATAAATTTGCCCTTTGCATTATAATATATATATACATACCCGTGCGATTTTTTTGTATGAAACTGGCCCACCTAATTAATAAATCAACAATATTGCTCTTTTTTAGCAATGATAAAATAAATTAGATGTCATTTTCATCTTTGAGTCGAAAATAATGAAAAAATAACTGTGAAAAGTCATTTAAAGGTTATATTTGTGCAGTTTTGAATAGTTAAAGGTCATATTTGTACACTGTCAAAGTTATAAATTTGATGTCAAGTTTAGGATCATATTTATGATTTATGCCCTTAGATTTTAAGCTAGACGTGCCCAGTTTTGCGTGTTTAACACGCGTTTTGCCACGTAGGATCAGAGGTCATATTTGTGCAGTTTTGAATAGTTGAAGGTCATATTTGTGCACTATCAAAATTTAAAATCAAAGTTATAACTTGATGTCAAGTTTAGGGTCATATTTATGTATTATGCCTTTAAACAACGATGATTGATTTGCGGAAAGTAGCATGTTTTTTCTTTCTAACGCAACAAACTTTCAAAAATTACACTTTCTATTGTTGGAATGAACTGTAATACTGACATTAACTGGTTGGATTTTCTCCCCTTTGCTATTTGGCGTCTTTGGTTAAACCAAAATGATAATGTCTACAATAAAAAAACGAATTTCTTGAATATTAATCTGGTTCGCAGTAAAACCTTAAGAGTTTTTACACTATCACTCAGCCCCGTGTAGAAAGTAATTTGGGTACTATTACTATATCAGTTAGATGGTTCCCTCCTGCACCTGGTACATAAAAATTAAATACTGATGGTTCATATTCTTGCTCACTACATTCTGGTGGTATTGGTGGCTTAATCGGCGACTCTACTGGTCACTGGATTATGGGTTTTCCTACCCATAGTTCTGCGTTCTACTATGGCTGAACTAAAAGCTTTATGCTTGGGTCTGAAATTAGCTTTGGACCACAACCTCCAGCCATTGGATGTTGAAACTGATTCGCTTGAAGTCCTAGATTTACTTTCCTTCCCATCACCTTCTTATGATAAAATTGTTGCTTCTTGCAGGTCAATGTTGAGGAGTTTGGGGAATCCAGCGGTACAACACAATTTCCGTGAAGCCAACGGTGCAGCGGACATCTTAGCCGAATTTGGGTCCTCATCAACCGCCTTGTCATATGTTTTGTTATCTCCTCCCGAGATCGTTGCAACTCAGTTGAAACGGGATCGTGACGGAGTCTCTACTAGTAGAATTATCTCTAAAGCATCTTATAATAAGCTAGTCTCTTGTGTTATCATCTGCTATGCCTAGTATGTATATAGGTTCACTTTCTAATGTAAATTTGCACTCTAGTTCTACTTCTGTTTTGATGTTTGGCTCTAGTAGTATGTCGTTATCCTCCAAGAACTACAGTGCTCATACTACTGCTTGTAACTCTACCAATCTCTGGTATTATATATATATATATATATATATAATTCTTTTTCTACCAAAAAAATATATGTAGAGGATCATAAGAGGATCACTCAGTAATTTTATTATTATAATTAAACTTAGTTGGTATTTGGACATGCGATTGCATGTGGTAATTTCAAATTATGATTTTAAATCCATGTTGGATATGCAATTTGAGATTATTTTTTCAAAAAATCATGATTTCAACTTTTTAAAATACAAAACTTGACCTAAAACTTTATATTTTGCAAAAAAAGAAAAAAAAATCTTTTTAAATTTTCTAAAAAGAAAACTTATATTCACTATGAAGAGATTGTCTGTATCATGTAAAAAAATTATATAAGAATAACTAGTTACTAATACTATTGGACTAGTGGATTTTTGTAAAGTGTGCGATTAGATGTTTGTAATTGCAATTATTTATGACGATATGCTATCAATATATTATAGTTTTATAATATTCTATTTAAAAATAATAGTTTACTCATTTAATAACATATATAATAATTTGAAAAAGTTTAACAGTTATTTACACGTTATGATATTTTTATGTTAAAATTACAAATTAAAAAAAAAATTAAACTGAAGATTTAAATAAAACTTTAATTTCATGTTAAATGACTTCGTATATTAGTTTCAAATTATGATTTCACTAGATGTTAGAGGCCCACGCAAGAACGGGCCCAACATTTAGGATTAATTTAAGTGTTATATTCCATATATTATATTTGGTGTTTGTTTTAGAAATTTGAATTTGTAAGGAAATTTAAAGTTATAAAGTTATTGCCTAAATAGATTTTAATTTATCTATAACATAAGACTGGAACTGCAACGTATAGTTTTTAGACTTCCTTCATAACGATTACAAAAAAAATTGAAGCCTTTAAAAGTGTGATGCTTAGCGTAACTTGTTCATATATAATATTCCCTCCGTTTCAAGAAGAATGACTTACTTTTCTTTTTAGTCCGTTTTAAAAAGAATGACCCATTTTTCTTTTTTGCAATACTTTAATTTCAACTTTCCACATGACATGTTTAGGACCACAAGATTAAAGGACATTTTGATAGATTTGACACAACTCTAATTTAAAGCCATAAGATTCAAAAATTTTCTTTATTTTCTTAAACTTTGTGTCAAGTCAAAGTAGGTCACTTTTTTTTTAAACGGAGGGAGTATATGTTTGCGAATAACAACTATACCGATGACAGAAGAACTTACATTACAAAACTAATATCAAGTTGTACACCCTTCAAGTTTATTTGTCAAATCCACATTAAAGTTAGGTCTGTATAGTCCATATCCCATGAGGAAATACTCTATTGGTATCAATATTGCATGTGGTTGTTCTTCTGTCACCATTGATTCATGCTCTTGCACCTGCAAATTGCAATCACAGCCCCATACCTTTCGTCAACAGCACCATTCCATATATTAATTCAGTATTTACTAAAAGTACAATAATATATAAGATTTACAACTCACCACAACATTCAATGCATATAAAATGTCCACAGTTGCATCATGCTCTACACTTTCAACTGGAATATGTAGCAATCAACAATCACTTATGTTTACATAGACAATTCCTGAAGTAAGCCAACCTGCCAAGAGAAGTGTCATAGCTGAAGCTTCTGCCTCAGAGATCAAAAACATTTCCAGCAAAGTTTCTAAGAAGTCCCAGCAGAAGGCAAGTATATGTCACTTACCCCGATTACTTTTAAAAATGAGCTTCTTGCTGCTAGAACCTGTGCCCGTTATTTAATTATCATGATCAACGTAAAAAGCATGAGTTTGAAAATGTGTTTAGACTCCATCTTTTTATTGTTGCTTCATCGAATATTATGTTGTTACTTAAAAAACATTCATTAAAGAAAACCACCAGCAGAGAAGAGTGAAAATATAGCATGGTTACATGTAGGTGTAGAGGTGTGTACAGACTAAACCGTCAAGTCAAACCGAATCGATGAATCAAACCAAATCGAGAAAAAAAAATGAATTATGGTTTGGTTTGATTGGTTTGGCGTTAGAAAAAAAAAAACGACCATTCTTGATTTGATTTGGTGTTAACCAAAAAAAAATTAAACCGAACCCGAATCAAACCGATATATATATATATATATATTATTCCAACTTTTTTATACATAAAATGTTAATTATAATCTACTTTTTAAATATTTTTTCAACTAGTTTTAGTAATTTTCAATAATTTGAAAATAGATGTAGATATATATTTAGATTTGAACCTTTAAGTTGTAATATTTGTCCATTAATTGCTAATTAAATGACCGAAAATACAATATAAACTTAAAACCTAAATTTTTCACTCTTCATCTCACTTTTTAGTTTCAAAAGAGTTTTCCGCTCCTTATTTTTTCATAATTATGGTTTTTCATTAGCACATGAGTGAAAACATATTTGATCTAACTTTCGATCACAATATAATTGTAAAAACTAAAGATTATAAAAAAACAAAAAAAAATGAAAAACCCAAAAAGACCGACTAAAATCTAAACCGAAAAGACCAATTTTATGTTGGTTTGATTTGGTTTATAGTTTTAATAAACCGACATGATTGGTTTGTTTGTTTTTTAATAAATAACGAGTCAACCCGACCTATGTACACCTCTACTTACATGAATACCATATTCCTTGGTCTTCAGCTCTTTTAAGTTCAGGTCGCAAATAATAGAGAGTACCACACATACTGCGTCTGCGATTGAAGATGAGTACCGCCCAACCAAAGTCTGCAAATTCAAATTCACCCTAATTATAGAAAAACACAGTTAACAACTCTGCCTATTTTTACAGCAGCAAAACAAAGCATAAACTCCAACAAAATGCAAAATAAGTACCTAAGCACCAACCAAAAGGTTCTCTGGTTTAATATCTCTATGCATCACATGCTTCCCTTGACAGTACACAATCCCATGACAAAACAAATAAGTAGAACGTTTGATCAATTTCATAGTAGGTAAATTAGAGAGCATATTAAAATGATATTACGTGTTAAAGGTCCATATAATTCTAGTTTCTCAGAATTGGGGCTATCTAAAATGGACCAAAAAAAAAAAAAAAAAGAACTTTCAACTGACATGAATTCTGTTTGTCCCCTAATTGAAAAGGGAATGAAATAACAGAGAATTCAAAGGTTCCACAGAAATACTAACATATAGTCTAATAGGGTGATAAAAACTCAACAGATATTGTTACTCGATTGCAGGAATCACAAGTATTCGAGGATCGAGTTGATTGCCCAGGAATTAACTCGAGGATACAATTTCAGAAGAACGAGGAAATAGAGAGAGAGATAGAGAGAATTGAGAGAGAAGGAATTGGGTTTATTTCATATCATGATTGTAACTGAATGATTACATGCCCTGTTAATAGAAAATACAAGTTGATCAGCTATTCTAACTAACTAAACAGTTACAGCTAACAAACTCAACTAACTGTTCTGTTCTGTAGCACACTGTACTTAACTAACTTTTGAATTCTAACTTGCATTCTATTTATGATAACAGTACTTCCCCCTTATACAAGATCCTTGTCCTCAAGGATCAAAAGATGGAAAACGAGCTTTCAACACATCACCAAATTCCCAGGTGGCTGCATCAGTAGAAAGATCAAGCCACTTTACTAACACCTGCGCAACAGCCTTATTGCCTTTCTTGACCATTCTTCTTTGCAAAGAAGCCTCAGGATGAGGACAATTTGGATTAGCCAAATACATTGTAGGAGGACAAGTGATAGTAGAAGGAACTTCATAACATCTTTTCAACAAGGACACATGCACTGTAGGATGTATCTTGACAGAACTAGGCAACAAGAGAGTGTAGGCCATAGGTCCAACCTTCTTGATGATTTGAAAGGGGCCATAATACTTAGCAGCCAGCTTATGATTAGAGTGATTAGAGATAGTAACCTGCTTATATGGTTGGACTTTAAAATAGACCCAATCACCAACTTTAAAATGTCTATCGCTTGTATGCGAATCTGCCTGTTGCTTCATTCTTAATTGAGCCCTGAGTAAATGGTGCTTCAAGAGATGCAACTTAAGCTCTCTATTAAGTAATGTAGTGTCCACCTCAGTAGAAGCTGATTCCCCTGGTAGATAATAAGGAAGATGTAGAGGAGGAGGTCGCTAGTATAAAGCCTCATAAGGAGTAGTCTGAATAGCAGAAATAAAAACAAGTATTGTACCAATACTCAGCCATAGGTAAGCATGCAAACCACTTAGAAGTATCATCACTATAGTAGCATCTTAAGTAGGTCTCAAGACATTTGTTAAGCACCTCAATTTGTCTATCAAATTGAGGGTGGTAGGCTGTGGAAGTATGCAATAGCACACCTGAAGACTAAGGAGCTCTTTCCAAAAAGAGCTAAGAAATACAACATTTCTATCACTTGTAATGGCATCAGGAAAACCATGCAATTTCACAATATTGTCAAGAAACACCTGAGCTACTGATTGAGCTGTATAAGGATGTTTTAAGGGAAGGAAGTGGCCATACTTGCTCAATTTGTCAACCACTACTAATATGACCTCATAACTATAAGATTTAGGCAGACCATCAATGAAGTCCATGCTAATTTGAGACCATACAACTTCAGGGATAGGCAGGGGTTGTAATAGACCAGGGTAAGCAGCAAGGTCTGACTTATTTTTCTAGCATACATCACATTTTTGGATGAATTTCTTCACCTCAGTTCTCATGTTCTTCTAATAGAACAGTGTCAACAACCTCTTGAGAGTAGCTTCTAACCCTGAATGACCTCCATGAGGTCCAGAATGCCAAAGAGTAATGATATCAGTCCTCAAATTCTGTACCTTACCAATTACCAATTTTTCTTTCCTTCTCAATTGGCCTTGTATCAAAGTAAATTATTTATGAGAAGAAGGATCAGCCTGTAAATCTATAATTAGCTGATTTAATTCAGGATCAGTATGTCAACTGTCTACAATAGCATTGAATAGATAATTGTTTTCAAGAGAAATAACAAGAGCAAGCAACTCAGCACCAGTAACCCTTGAGAGGGCACCAGTTGCTTTATTTTCAGCACCTCTTTTATATTCAATAGAGTAGTCAAAGGGCATCAGTTTAGTCAACCACAAAAACTGAAAATTGGTATGCAGTTTCTGTTTCATCAAGAACTTCAATGCATTTTGGTCAGTTCTGATGATAAACTTTTGACTCAATAGATACTGTGACCATTTAGTAACAGCCTGCACAATGGCTAGTAATTCTCTATCATACACTGATAGAGAAGTATGTTTTGGAGATAAAGTTTTGCTAATAAAGGCTATAGAATGCCCTTCCTGCATAAGCACAGCCCCAATGCCATAACTACTTGCATCAGTTTCCATAATAAAAATCTTGCTAGCATCAGGTAAAGCTAAGATGGGTGATTGCATCAATGCTTCCTTCAATTGTACAAATGCATCATGAGCTGCAGAGTTCCATTTAAATCTTTCCTTCTTTGTCAAATCATTTAGAGGTTTGTAAATTACTCCAAAACCTTGTATGAATCTCCTGTAATATCCAGCCAATCCCAAGAAACCCCTTAATTGTTTTAATGTAATAGGAACGGGTCAATTCGTGACAGCTTGGATCTTTTGAGGATCAGTAGATACACCCTCAGCAGTAATAAAGTGGCCAAGATATTCAATACTCCGAACACCAAAGAAGTATTTACTTTTCTTGGCAAACAACTGATGTTCCGCCATTTTCATGAACACAGACCTCAGATGTATTACATATTCTTCTATAGTTTTACTATAAATCAGAATATCATCAAAAAAGACCAACACATAGTTCCTTAAAAACTTCTGAAACACCAAATTCATCAATCCTTGAAAAGTTGCAGGAGCGTTTGACAATCCAAATGGCATAACTAAGTATTCAAAATGCCTGAAGTGAGTTCTAAAAGCAGTTTTAGGAACATCTTCTTTCGCTATCCTCAATTGATGATATCCAGACCTTAAGTCAATTTTAGAGAAGATTTTGGATCCTTCAAGTTCATCCAATAAGTCTTCTACAATAGGGATTAGAAATTTGTTTTTCATAGTAAACTTACTCAAGTCTATATAATCTACACATAGTCTCCATGTACCATCTCTCTTTCCTACTAACACCACGGGTGAGGTAAAAGGACTACAACTAGGTTGAATGATCCCTTGGTCTATCATTTGTTGCACCATGTTTTCAATGATATCCTTCTTAACTGAAGGATACCTGTAAGGTCTCTTATTCATAGGCTCAACACTAGATTGTAATACAATTCTATGATCGAATATACCTCTAGAGGTTGGTAGGCTAACAGGTTCTTCAAATAATGTAGCAAATTCTGATAATACCTCTAATATTGTAGGACCTTCCTTCCGATCATTATCAAATTCTGCTGGATGCCACTTTACTTCATCACTTCCTTAAGAGATCACCTGAATCATACACAAATAAGATTGTATTCCTGTGTGCTTTTCCAATTTTCCAACACTAGGAGTTAACACTTAACTGTCGGACCCTCTAAGTAGATGTTTTCTCCCTTTGTGCCAGAATTCCATTATTAAGTTTCTAAAATTCAACTTGATATTAGCTAGAGTCAACAACCATTGAACTCCCAATACAACTCCATAAGATCCCAGAGGTAACAATAAGAAATCAGCACAAAATTCAGCACATTGCAACAACCAAGTGATAGTAGTCATTTTATCCACTTTCATACTTCCATTTGCAGCAGCCACTACCTCAGGGTTAATAGATCTTACATCACATCCTAATTTTCTGACTAGATCAGGATCTATACAGTTGTGAGAGCTCCTAGTATCAATTAGTATATGCAATCCCATTTTAGAGTGATAACCAGTCACCTTTAAGGTTCTAAATCCTAAAGATCCATTCAAGGCATGCATAGAAATCTTCATGTGTTCTATAGGTTGTACCATTTCTAGTGGATCAACATATTCCTCTTGTAATTCTTCATTGTGTTCTTCAACTAATGTCTCCATTTATTTTGTTTCATCTATTTCTAACAAATACAATTCCTTGGAGGTGCTACATTTATGTTCAGGTATATACTTCTTATTGCAGAAGTTGCACAATCCTTTTGCCCTTTTGTTATTTAGTTCTTCTATGCTCAAAGTCCTTTGTTCACTCCTTTAGAAAAATTGGGATTATAGTTACCTGGTGTAGGCAAAAGAGGTTTGTTATTGCTATTTTTCTGATCTCCAATCCTCCTTCCATTCATCTGAGACTGCACAAGTTATCTCATAGCATTTTGATATGCTTCTTGCATTCTTATATTTTTGTACACTTGGGAAAGTGAGGAAAGATTAGTGATCTTCACGGCAATGTTTAACTCAGGTTTTAAACCCCCAATATAACATCTGGTAGCATTCTCTTCTGAGAGATTTACCCTTGTCAAACTTCTCTCAAAAGCTGCTTAATACTCTTTACACTTCCCGTCTGTCTGATCTTTTTTATTTCCTCCATAGGATCATCAAATTTAGTGCCAAACCTTTCAACCAAAGCTCTAACATACTCTTTCTAACTGATTGTCTGGAAATACTATCTATATCTCATAAAAGACACATGTGATTGGACGGTTTCCCCTTCCAACTGTATAGAAGCAATTGTTACTTTTTTTTCTGCTGCTACATTCTCCATAGAAAAGAACTGTTCAATCTTAAACAACTAACATCTCAAATTATCTCCACTAAATTTCAAGAATTCCATTCTTGACCATCGATTGAAGCTTGAATGATGGAATTTAGGAATGTTATGAAATTGAGAGTTATTGCGATTGCCAGGACTCCATTCTCTTTCCCTATGCAATTCGACCCTCTCACCTTGATTAGAATCTTCTTCATTCCTCAATGGAACAGTGTTTCATCGATTATCACCAGCTAGTTGTTTTCTTAATTCCATCATTGTGTGATCTAATTTCTCCAAGGATGAGACCTTCCCAGCTAGATGTCCTACCTCTGTTATCAGATTTTGCATTATTTCACGCAAATCCCTAATTTCTGCATTAGGATTTTCGTTACTCGATTCACCAATTACCCAAGCTCCCATCACCATTGATGCCACGGATCACCAATCTCTGATACCAATGTTACTCAATTGTAGGAATCGCAAGTATTCGAGGATCGAGTTGATTTCCCGAGAATTAACTCGAGGATACAATCTCAGAAGATCAAAGAAATAGAGAGAGAGAGAGAGAATTGAGAGAGAAAGAATTGGGTTTATTTCATATCATGATTGCAACTGAATGATTACATGCCCTATTAATAGAAAATACAAGTTGATCAGCTATTCTAACTAACTAAATAGTTACAGCTAACAAACTCTACTAACTGTTCTGTTCTGTAGCACACTGTACTTAACTAACTTTTGAATTCTAACTTGCATTCTATTTATGATAACAGATCTCCTTGTGGAGCTCAGCTTTGGCAGAATCGAAAAATAGGATCAAATTATCCCTTCATATTTGTAGACAGTCAACCAAGCATTTAATAAGAAAATACATATAGATGCAGCTTTAAAAGCTCATAGGCACAACTGCATACTATAAAATCGGCAGAAAACTAACTCACCGGAGAACATAAGAAAACATCAAAAGTTCTGGTTCACCTTCCCTCACATGGTTATTCCTTATTTGTGCGACATTTGTGTTAAAATTACCTTTGATGAACCTGGAAGGATATCAAACTATTGAGCAATGTGGCTCCACCACACGTGCACAGATTAGAAAAGGAATTAAAACATGAAGAGTATGTTGACTAAGTAGACGTAAAAAACAGCAACAACCTAATATCATTCTTTCCTTATCACTCGATAGGGATTGCATGTTTAACTGCTTAATAGCATCTTACCTACATCAAACTTTGTTAGAAGTAAGAATTCAAACTCATACAGGCTTTACACTTACCACTCTGTCTCTTCTTGCTTTTTTATAAATTCATGCATTGATAGTTATATTTTAAAATAATTTTAGTTTTTAATTATTGTGATTTATAATATTTATTCTTCTGTCTTCGTCAATATATTTACCCAACTTCAGAGTCGGGGTCAAATCCACGAGGAACATGTGAGTGGTGATTAAACTAATTTAAAACTGTAGCTATAAGTTGAATTCAAACAAATAATACGAAAAGATAAAATGGGGGTTTTTGATGATCAAACAAATGTTAAAGTTTTAACTTGCTTCAGAGCTCAAAACTAAAATTTCAATGGTTCAAATCAATGATATAGAGGAACTAGGGTTGTGATCACTATGATTATTAATCCCCATTAAATAATAACTATAGTATTGGACTGTCATGACTTGTGGGAAATACTAAATTATCAATTTCGACAATCCATCTAAGTGTTTCTCAACCTACTTAGATATTGAACTCCCTAATTCTCTTGAACTCAGGAAATTATTCAATTCATACTGATTTTATCTCGAGTTGATCAATCTTGTTACAGCATTAATCATTAGATGAGAACTTAACCTTCCCAAATCCTCGTTGATAATTCACTACCTTTAGTTTATTTCTCAGTTCGAGCAAATCAACATAAGGTAGGATCTATTGTTTGCAACCAATAGATAACTATCATTACAAAGAAATTATCAAGATGTCCCCACAATCACTCAAACCCTAACAAACTATTAAATCCATGGAGGAATAATCATAGATCCCATAACCCCAGTTGTGGGTTTTAGTTCCAGATGATATAAAAAGAGATAGCAACAATTGTATTCATCATTCAAAGAAATTAAACTTACAAAAGATGAAGTTTGAGGTTCGTTCTCTTCCAAATTCAAGAAGAAGTTCCCACAACTCAATCACAGAGTTGAAATTGAATTCTAAGTTAAGAGACCAAAGAGAAGTAAAGTAGTCTTTGGAATAAGTTCAAGATGTTCCGCCCCTTATGAAACCCTAAAAGCTGCTATTTATATCCGTAACTTAAGAAAAAATTGAAATTAGAAATTCAGATTTTTCTCCTTAACTGACGACATGTCTGACTGCTAATCAGAGATCTAATAGCTTATCAGACCTGTCGTCAGACATGTCTCCATTCTCTTGTTCTCTGCCTCAATGTGACGACATGCCTGACCGCTTATCAGGGAGTTGATGACTTATTAGACATGTCGTCAACTCCTCTTCCTATTTTAAGTGTTGCTGCCTTCGGCTGACAACGAACCTAAGGACTTATCAGAAGTCTTACGACTTATTAGATATTGCCGTCACTTTTCTAATTCAGTTTCTGCACACTGCCTAAGGCTGACGATGGTCCTGACGACTTATCAGACAAGTCGTCAACTATACTTTTATGGCTACTTGTTCCAAATTCTCCTCTTTTGTCTTTATTGTCGTTGGTTTTCTTGCATCTTGACTTTCCTGCATTATTAAAGAGAAAACAATCAAAAACAATGTTACTTAAGAACTTACAATTATTCCAAGTTAAAAGTCTTAAATGTGCTAACAGAAGGCCAGCACATCTGCAGAATTGAAAAATAGGATCAAATTATCCCTTATCTTTGTAGACAGTCAACCAAGCATCTAATAAGAAAATACATACAAATGCAGCTTCAAAAGCTCATAGGCACAACAGCATACTATAAAATCGGCAGAAAAACTAACTCGCCGGAGAACATGAGAAACCATCAAAAGTTCTGGTTCACCTCCCCACACATGGCTATTTTTGATTTGTGCGACATTTGTGTTAAAATTACCTTTGATGAACCTGGAAGGATATCAAACTATCGAGCAATATGGTTCCACCACACGTGCACGAATTAGAAAAGGAATTAAAACATGAAGAGTATGTTGACTAAGTAAACGTAAAAAACAGCAATAACTTAATATCATTCTTTCCTTATCACTCGACAGGGATTGCATGTTTAACTTCTTAATAGCATCTTACCTACATCAAACTTTGTTAGAAGTAAGAATTCAAACTCATACAGGCTTTACTCTTACCACTCTGTCTCTTCTCGCTTCTTTATAAATCCATGCATTGATAGTTATATTTTAAAATAATTTTAGTTTTTAATTTTTGTGATTTATAATATTTTTGCTTCTATTTCATCAATTATACGTCTCTAGACATAGTAAAATGTTCCTACTAAACACTTCGCGCTCATCAGAAAAGCTTCTATACATGTTCTTAAATATGAATTACATAGGTAATTAGACCATTTAATAAGTCGTAAAATCTTAGCGTATTCTAATTGAGGTTGATGTGTATAGTAAAAGGAGGTGGCAAATATTATATGGTTAACAATCTACGTAATAGGTTGTCACGCCCCAAAATCCCATTGGGCCGGACTGGCACCCGAAGCCGAGAAGGCCCGGGAGAACCCGTTCAAATACCTGTACTTTCACTTATATATCACCAAAAATTTGGACAGCACTTCGTTGCATATAGAAGGGTCTAATTACCTGTATCAGCACAACACGCACAAATATATATATATAATACTTGGCCGTCGGGGCCACCACATATACAAATATAACATCACTATATAAACTTCCATGACTTTACCCTTCCTTATGTCTACAAAGCCTCTAGGATATACATGACATAACTAGGGTCGGGACAAACCCCCGCCCACACATGACTCCTGTACAATAACAAAACATACGGGACCGACTCGAAAAGCTCCGAAGCAAACTGGAGCTCACCAACAATAGCTGTATGACCTGGCTCCTATCTATGCTGTGAATGAGCTGAAGTACCTGTGCCTGCAGCATGAAATGCAGGTCCCCGTGGGGGACGTCAGTACGAAATATGTACTGAGTATGTAAAACTGTAGATAATCACATATGATATAGGAGCTCAATAGAAATCAGAAACAAGTGAATAAGTCGTAATAGGAGTGGACCACACTTACTAGAACTTGTGACAACCTGTACATTGTATTTATTCAATCACTTTACCTTCGTTCTTATCGTCTTTGTAATTATTACTGTACTGTACTGTGACCATTAGGCTGCCTCTAGTACATATCAACTGGGATCGACCCATGCTAGGCTTATGCCCCTGGGATACCACCCATAAACACATAAATAGGGATCGACCCATGCTAGGCGTATGCCCCTGGGATACCACCCGATAAGAGAGAACTCCCATCACTTAGTTCAATTAATCTTTGAGATTGTTATTTCGGACGCCACCATATTTTTGATACTTTGAAACAATGATACATCAATAGGAACCAAGTAATAGACCTTCTATATAATAACGATGTAATAAAGACTCATTGGTACATCAACAATGTGTTTCAGAATCATCAATATCACAACAATGAAATAAGAGCCTTTTGGTATATCAATGAAACATTTTGACACTTTATAGGATGGAAACAACTTCGTTGGTAACGTAGAACAATACATGTTTTTGGACAACCTCGGAATCTTACTTGATGGAACATTGGTGTTTTCATGCCAAAGAACATTGTTAGAGTATGCTTTACATACCTCGTCGTAGATTCGGATACCAATTCAACACAACTTCCCGCCTTTACAAATCACTTATCTACAATGAAATGTTTGGCATCTAGTATTAGCAACCCAACACCACAATTCTCTTCCATAATTCCATACAACCAATATTTGCAAAGCATTCCAAAAACCAACTTGAACAATAGATTTATGTGTATATATATATATATATAATCATCATTTCAATACCACATCATCACACCAAATCCCTTTACAATTCAACATAATCCAACCATGCACAAGAATAATCCAACATCATTTCCAATCATCTTTCAACAACAATCAAATAACACACTTCTTATGCTCACATGCATATATATACATATCCATATAAATAACACCAACATAATTTACATCCTTACCATAAAATGGCCCTTTTGATTTCGAAGTCCTGTTGGCACAAATAAGGGGTGCTTCTCGAAGCCCTCGAGACGGTGAACACAACTACGGAATCAATTTGGATTTTCTACGGTTGAATCACAAGATAATTGGAGTTGAAATTTGGCTAGGGTTTCTTATTCTTCAATAATGGATGATAAATAATGGATATGAGGCTAAGTATATGTATATAATGACCAATTTTCGTTCATGAGGTGATGGAAAATGACCATATTGCCCTTAAAATTTTAAGTAAATCCAAATCTGTGCATGGTGGACTGTTTTGACAAGCTAAAGTAGATCGACCATAACTCTTTGCTCCGATATCGAATTTGGGTGAAATTGGTATCGTTGGAAAGATAATTCAAAGGTCTTTCATTTCATATAAAGTAGGCCACCCAGTTCGTCCTGTACAAGGAGTTATGATCGTTTGAAGTTGACCCTAAAAATCTGTTTTGAGAGGCTGAAGTAAAACGAGTATAACTCATTACTCAGATGTCGGATTTGGATGAAACCAATTGCATTGGAAAGAAGACTCAAAGATCTTTATTTTCATAGGTGGAAGCTCTCCCATTTCATTATATTAAGGGAGTTATGAGCGTTCAAAGTTGACCCAAAAAACTGGCAGGCCTCAGTAGTTTGTGTGCAGGAAATTTTCCTGCACATTTACTATTCACCATATCCCGGCCACCGTTTTATAGTTTCGAACGTGCTCGATTATATCCGAAACTTATCCATTTTTGGAAATCTTTATATCGTTGGAAAGCTTATTCAATAACCTTCGTATGAAACCATCGACGGGCAAATTCCGGTATAAATAAAATAAAAAATTAATTCCATATAAATAAGACCAATACACGTACTTGAATACGCCAATACATGTACTTGAATACGGGGTGTTACATAGGTGTTTGAGGGCATGCACAAAAAGCTTTTTCAAAAAAGCTCCTTGAATGATGGCATTACTGCCATCAGATAGCCACAAGCATCAGCAAGTTCCACAAAGGCTTTTTGTTCTTTTGCCACTTTTACTTTGGGACTTCCCACAATAACCGGCTTTACAGATTTGTTCAAGAACTTAGGTGCATTCCCTTTTTAAGACAACAGCGTAATATACTGCACATTCTTTCGCTAAAATGGAAAAAAAATAATTGTTAAGCCGTAAAGTGGAAAATGTATGTAAAGAACAGGAGACAACATACTTTGAAGCAAGATAGAAAGTAACAAGTTCTATAGCAAATGTGGGGTGAAGGATCCCAGGAAAATTGCAGGCTATGCTAACGTAAACTGGCTTGCTCCTCTCCAGAGCAGTTGATATTGCAATACCAACCAATCCAAGTGCATCATCCAAGTTACTCACCACTGTCTGTAACATTATACCAACTTGATCATTTTCAACAAACATCAAATCTAAAAATTACACTTTCAATTCTATTAAAAGCAAATTCACTGGACATCTCCAAATACATTAACATAATTATGCAAAAGTTCAATAATATAGTCCATAATAATTTACCTAAAACAATGTAGAAGAACTAAATTAGCAATAATTCTTAACTGGATTGTTTCTACTCAAGAATTAAGCACATACTCTTTTGAACCATTTACGACCCTTTCTTTTTTAATCTGTTCTAAAATGATTGTCACGTTTTTTTATTTGGCAACTTATTTAATGGCGCATTAAGATCCCCATTCTATATTTTTGGGTCCCAGTTAGCATTTTATTGGGAAAAAAATCAACAAAAAAGTAAGCACGTAAGTCACTTTCGCAATTTGGTAAATATAACAAAACCTTCCCTTATTTCTAAAACTCGGTGAGCGTTTCCTATTTTCTAAAGCTCCGTGTGACTTTAATAAGGAAAATTTGGCAAACAATTAAATCTTTAGCTATTTCTTAAACTACATGTCCGATCAGAAAGTGTAACATAAATTGGGACGGGGTACTACTATACATGATTAATGAAATAAGAGCAATTGTCATCAGAAAAGCAAAATTGCAGCACAATGTAAAATAGTAAGATGAACAAATTTAAGGATTATAGGAATTACCTGAGTACAAGTAACAGTTCGAAAACACCTAAGCTCCTGGCTAAAACCTGGTAAGCCAATAGTATGATGCAAAATTCTGTTAGTACCATAATTATTCGAATTCAGTATGTATCGAGTACTTCACAGCTAAACAACTTGCAAAGACATTTTATTTAGAGTGATCAAGATCGCAAAGTGAATCCCTTCAATAATTTTCGAACAACTCATGCTCATGCAATGGAGCATAGCTCAATCAAATCACATCCCTAATAGCTCAAGTATAAATCACAAAATATCAGGATAATTTAGGCGTGTTTTATATTCTCCACTCATAAAATAATAGTAACAGAATTCAACAGCTAAAACATTATTGCAATTTCAACAAAAATCACAGAAACACAATTAGGTTTTCCTTTGTTGCTCGAAACTTCACATCAATCATACGAACAATAAAATTTATTAATCTCTTAACAAGATGTTATCAAACAATAGGAATAAACAATATGATAACAAAAGAACAATAAGATGAATACACACAAATTTACATGGAAATCTTTGACAGAAAAAATCACGGGCAGAGGAAGAGAAATTCACTATAATGTACGGAGACGAAAATCTCAATAACGTATTTATATGACATCCAAAAACAACCCACTAAATGCACTTGTAAAATATGTGCGTACAAATAAATCCTAAGTAAAAAAATATACAAGTCCAAGAAATTCCTTCGCAATCACCACAGACCCCGCAAAAAATCTCAAACATGAATCGCACTACAAATTTTCAGTACACAATCAATAAAATTCTAATCACAAACTTTAACACAAAAAAGCTGAAAATTGAGATGGGAATGTCAGTCCACCAATGTCGGAAGAAGGATGGACTATCAATTCCCATCTCATACTAAAAGAAAAGTGTACGCCCAAAGAATAAAAGGAAAAAAAAATAGCAACAAATTCGGAAAGAAAAAAAATTGGAAATTGACTTAGCCCCAACTAACTTGAGCTCCACGCACTCCCTTTTCTTCTCTTCTTCTTTCTTTCTCCTAAACCGTCACGCGTTCTTTTTCAATAAATATATCCCGCGTTCTTTTTCAATAAATATATCCCCTCACCGTATTGTACGCCTCTCCATTATAGTGAATTTCTCTTCTTCTACCCGTGATTTTTTCCGTCAAAGATTTCTATGTAAATTTGTGTGTATCCATCTTATTGTTCTTTTGCTATCATATTGTTTATTCCTGTTGTTTGATAACATCCTGTTAAGAAATTCGTAAATTTTATTGTTCATATGATTGATGTGAAGATTCGAGCAACAAAGGAAAACCTAAATTGTGAATTTTTCTTTCCCATCAAAACTACACTTCTAACAGCTCCAGAACCCTTCAAAGACACACAACTGATCAACAAAAACACCCACAAATTCACCATCCCACTTGCCAAAATAAAATAACTCAGCAACCTATAAAAACACTCAGATTTCACTATTTCCAACGTATCCAAAGTTCCAAATCTTAATGTCAATTTGAACAAAATGCACAAATAAAAAAAAAACTTTAAAATAATACAAAATTCAGTATTCTCAAAACCCCACAACCTAAAAACTCCAGCCAAGGCTTTTTATCACAGTGTTTTATGAGAAAGGAATTTCATCAAACACCTTGCATGCATTATGAACATATCAACAACAACAAGCCACTTTCAAGTAATAACATTGCAAAGGAATATGTAGCGGCAAGAAATTGAAACTCAGTTGAGATGAAGAAAACGATGAAATAAAGCAACGAAGATGCCAATTTAATACTGGTTTGCACAATGAAGAAAATCCCCAAAAGTATACTTCAAAAAGTAAAATGGAAACCTCGTCATTCATGGTGAAGTCGTGTTCCACTGACACGTGCCACAACTACTACCCGCGCTTAACACATATTACATGGATTGACCTGAAATGGCAAAACTGCACTTTGTTGTAAGCAGGGAGGACAACTAGGTGTGCGTTCGTTATTCGGTTCGGTATTTTTAAAGTTTGGGTTTGATATTCAGTATTTGAACATAGATATCATATACCATATTTATAAACATCGGTTCAGTAATTCGATATCGGTAAATTAAACTTTGGTTCGGTATGATATTTTGTAATACCATATTAAAGTTGGACATGTGCATATGGACGTTTAAACTTCAAAGAGTATGTTTAATAGAAATCCTATTTAGTATTCTTTTGGTTGCTTTTTACGAATATACTATCAAAATTCAAGAGATTCTTTGGAATGACTAGTACTATTGTCTATTGGGTTGGGTTATATTTATATTCGATATTAGGTAAATACCGAATAACAAACGGTATTAATATCTTGTACCAAAGCCAATTTTGAATACCAAAATATTAAAATTTTACTCTCAAATACCATATCAAATTACCGAATACTAATTAGTAAATTTTTCGATTTAGTTTAGTAATTCAATTTTTGGTATTTTATGCTCAGGCCTAAGGACAACCCAAAGGCTAGAGCTCCTTGCTTCATTATAAAGTTTATACACATTTAAATTTTTTAATTATTGTAATTTACAGTATTTTTTTACTATTTTTCAAATAGTATATGTTACTCCCTCTGTCTTAATATATGTGAGTGTGATAGTATTTAACGAATCAATTAAATTTTTTATATGTCGTTAAATAATTTAAGTTGTACATCTTTTAAATTTTTTAAGTTACTAATTATTGTGATTTATAATATTTTTACGTAATCTTTTAAAACATATAACAAATTATTTTTTTTAGATACTTTAAACTATTAACTATTATAATTTATAATATTCATGTAATTTGCAATTAATATATGTCACTCACCTTATTTAAACTTTTATGGTATTGATAGTCAATTATATATTTAAAATAATTTAAATTTTTAATTATTATGATTTATAATATTTTTTCTTTCATTCTAATTTAAGTGACACTGGTATAATTTTGAGAGTCCGTCAAATATTTTATATTTTTAATTTTTTTAGTTGTTAATTATTGTGAATTATAGTATTTTTTACGTATTCATTTGGTCTCAATGTATGTGACATAAATAAAATTTAGATAATCAATTATATTTTTAATATATTTTTTTAGATATTTTAAACTATTAGCTATTATAATTTATAATACTCTCTCTCCTTGTCCAAACTTTTATGGCGTTGATTATCAATTATATTTTAAAAAAATAATTTAAATTTTTAATTATTGTAATTTTATAATACTTTTTCTTTTATTTATATTTAAGTGACACTGATATAATTTTAAGAGTCAACCAAATATTACGATTGAAGTAGCAAAGCAGACATGCCTTAAATGAGTCATAATAATTAATTACAAGTGATATAACAAAATTTCTATAAAAAAAATACTTGTGAAAAAAATTTAAGTGGACTCATATGAAACGTCAGGTTAATATAAAACACCAAGAGTTAATTTATCATTTTATGCCTATTTAATTTTTCTTATTAGATATTATTAATTTTTAATACTTAAATGACTTATAATAATTAATTAGGGTGATATAGTATAATAACGATTTAAGCAGCTAAAACAAACATGTCATAAATGTCTATTTTTATTTTTCTTACTAAATATTATTAATTTTTTAATAAGTAAATGACTTATAAAAATTAATTTGGGATGATATACTAAAATCACAGGTAGAAGCAGCCGAAACAGACATATCATAAATATTTATTTATTTTATTACATATTAATATTTTTTAATATGTTAATGATTTATAATAATTAATTAGGGGTGATATAAAAAAATCACGAGTTGAAGCAATTGAAGTAGACATGTCATAAATGATTATTTATTTTTTATATTAAATATTATTAATTTTTGAATGTGTAAATAATTTATAATAATTAATTAAGTGTGATATAGTAAAATTACGGGTGGAAGCAGCTGAAACAGAAATATCATAAATGATTATTTACTTTTTTTATTAAATAATATTAATTTTTTAATATAATAATTATTTACTTTTTTTATTAAATAATATTAATTTTTTAATATTTAAATAATTTATAATAATTAATTAATGATGATATAGTAAAATCATGGATTGAAACAGCAGAAGCAGGTGAAAGTAGGGAGGACAACCGAGAGGTATCTGCTGATGGCACTTATATACAAATAGTAAAATCAAGGATTGAAGCAGCTGAAGCAGGTGGAAGCAAGGAGGACAACCGAGAGGTGCCTGCTGATGGCACTTATATACAATAGTAATGTGTAAATAATTTATAATAATTAATTAAGGGTGATATCGTAAAATTACGGGTTGAAGCAGCTGAAACAAAAATGTCATAAATGGTTATTTACTTTTTTTATTAAATAATATTAATTTTTTAATATTTAAATAATTTACAACAATAACAACAACAAACCCAGTAAATTTTCACATCGTGGGATCTGGGGAGCTGATAAATAGACCTCGGCTCAAGACAAAGGACATTATATAAAACATCAAAAGCATGGAACACGCTAAAAATAACATAGGTACGACATCCACACAAAATTGTACATTGCCAAACAAAGGACACCGAGGCCCTCCTACCTACTGACTACGACTCATCCACCCATCTTAGCCCTCTACCCTAATGCTTTTCCTCCATACCTTCCTATCCAGGGCCATGTCCTCAGTCATTTGTAATCGCTCCAAGTCATGTTTAATCACTTTCCTCCAGTATCTCTTCGATCTACCTCTACCCCGCTTGAAACCATCCAAGTCCAACCTCTCACACCTACGAACTGGGGCATCCGTGCCCCTCCTTATCATATGACCAAACCATCTCAACCTCACTTTCCACATTTTATCCTCCACCGATACCACTCTCACCTTCTCCCGAATAATCTTATTCCTAACCCTATCAGTCCTAATAAATTCGCACATCCAACGCAACATCCTCATTTTTGCCACCTTCAACTTTTGGATATGAAAATTCTTAATCGATCAACACTCCGCTCCATAAAGCATAGCCGGCCGACCTGCAACTCTATAGAATTTGCCTTTCAACTTATGGGGCACCTTCTTATTGCATAAGATTCCCGAAGCGAGCCTCCATTTCATCCATCCTACCCCAATACGATGAGATACATCCTCATCTATCTCTCCATTCCCCTGAATCGTAGACCCAAGGTACTTAAAACTATCCCTCCTACAAACCGCCTGGAAATCCAACTTCACTACCACCTCCTCATCTTGCCTCGAGTCACTAAACTTGCACTCCAAGTACTCCGTCTTGGTCCTACTCAACCGGAACCCTTTAGACTCCAGGGTTTGTCTCTAAACATCCAGTTTATCATTAACACTTTGATGCGACTCATCAATCAAAACTACACCATCCGCAAAAAGCATACACCAAGGCTCCTTGCCTTGTATACTCCGCGTCAACACATCCATCACTAAGGCAAATAAAAACGGACTAAGAGTTGATCCCTGGTGTAACACTGTCAAGACCGAAAAATGCTCGAAATCTCCTCCCACTGTTCTTACCCGCGTCTTCGCCCCCTCATACATGTCCTTAATCGCTCTAATGTACGCTACTGGGACCTCCCTGTCTCTAAGCATCTCCAAAGAACCTACCTAGGGACCTTGTCATACGCCTTTTCCAAGTCAATAAATACCATATGAAGATCCCTCTTTCTCTTTCTATACTGCTCAATCAGTCTCCGCACTAGGTGAATTGCCTCAGTCGTAGAGCGACCAGGCATAAAATGAAATTAATTCTCCGAAAATAGACACAATCTTCCTCAACCTCCGCTCCATCACCCCTCCCAAATCTTCATCGTGTGACTCAACAACTTTATACCCCGATAGTTATTGCAATTCTGAACGTCACCCTTGTTCTTATATAAAGGGATCATCGCGCTCCATCTCCACTCCTCGGACATCTTTGCGGTCTTTGAAAATGTTGTTAAACAAGTTGGTCAGCCACCTCAATCTTGCCCTGCCAGAGAACTTCCAAAAATCCACGAGGATCTCGTCGGGCCCCGTCGCCTTCCCTTTCTTATCTTGCGAATAGCCTCACTGACCTCCTCTACCTTAAAACGCTGAGAATAACAGAAATCGCAACACTTTTCGAACTTAGTAAAATCACGGATTGAAGCAGCTGAAGCAAGTGGAAGCAGGAAGGACAACCGAGATGTGCCTGATGGCACTTATATATAATAGTAATATAATAATTAATTAATGATGCTATAGTAAAATCACGGATTGAAGTAGCTGAAGCAAGTGGAAGCAGGAAGGACAACCGAGAGGTGCCTGCTGATGGCACTTATATATAATAAAATAGTAAAGTAATATTCCCTCTGTTTTAAAAAGAATGATCTATTTTAACTTGGTAATTTTTAAATTTTGTGGCTTTAAATTAAAATTGTATCAAATATATCAAAATGTCCTTTAATCTTATGGTCCTAAACATACCATGTGGAAAATTGAAACTAAAGTATTGCTAAAAGAAGAAAGATCATTTTTTTAAAAATAAATTAAAAAAATAATTTATTCTTTTTGAAGCGGAGGGAGTAATATGTAATATCCAAACGAATTGTTGACCCTTGAAAGAATAAACTAAAGAAAATAAGTAGAGAAATGTGATTTCACTAGCCTGTATGTTCAGTGCAATAATAAACACATCACCATATTAATCAAGTTTGTCCCCACTTTCTTTGTCTTTCATTCTGATTTCTGCAGCCTTTCTCCAAACGCAATCTCCACTTTCAAGTTTGTTAGCGAATACAGTAAAATTAATTTGGTGAAATTTGAATTCTAAAGTTTCAAAAATGAAAGTTTAATTATAAATTAATTAATCATTATTATATCATAATAACACCGATTTGAAGACAATTAATCATTATGATTCTGTACAAATGCAAGTTTAAATATAAATTAATCAACTCTCTCAAAACACACACACTGTTTCTCAGCTTTACCTCTTTTTTGTCTTGTCTCTTGCACTCAAAATTGTCCTTTTTGTGCTTTTAGCTTCCACACTCCCACTGTGGCTCTCCATAATAATTTTGAAAAAGCACTGTCAGTTGTACATCTCCTGTCTGTCTACTTCATTTTCTGTAAGTTACCTTGTACAATTTTAGCTTGAAAATTTGACTTGTTGTAAGTGTATACATTGACTTGTTGGAACATGGGGTTTTCCTGTCGGTGGACCTTTTGCTGTACTATTGCCCCAATATTAGATTTCTTTTAATGGTAGATCTAATTTTTCAATGTGGGTTGGTGGGGTCTTCATTGTTTTAGTTCAAATTCTGGTTCACTCACCTTTCACATTTAGATTCAAGTTTTTTCAAGTTTATGTCATAGAATTTAATTTTACTCTGCTTCTTTAAGAAATATTTTAGGCAATCTTGCTTAAATTTTAGTTCACATTAACTATAATATGTTTGCTTCTGAAAATCTTGATCAGCTGATGTATTGATTTGGTAGCTATTTTGTGTTATTTTTGGTGTAAATGTTTTATTTCTTCATCAATCAAATGAATTCTTAATAGAAGTCAAGTATGTTAGATGGGAGTATCCTAATATAGGGATAATGTAATTTAGTGTTTTTTTACCAGAATTGAGTGCTTTTGAGAGATCAAGATGGAGGGAGGTGAAGATGCTAATGTCTTGCTGGAGTATGTTGAATTTCAGATTTTCCCGAGCCAGGGCAGGTTAGACTTCTGTTCTCTGTTCAACTGGTTTCATTCGTGTTACGACCTCGTAGTTCCTTGATCTTTGTTCCCTAGTTCTCATTTTATAAGGTTCCTGCAGTGGCATCTTTAAGAGGTTTGATCAATCATTGACACATTGTGGATAAAAATTTGAAGACTGACTATTCATTGGCCAAGCGCAACTAATTGAAAACACCAGTTGGGTTACAATGATTAATGAATTCGACATGGATGCTACTTTGGATCACAAATGAGCTTGTTCAATAATTTGGTTTTCCTTCTTGAAACAGGTATGAGACACGTATGTGCTATGGCAACAAGGTAGAGGCAGCATCCTCTGGGCTTCTGGAGCAATTAGTACTACATTCTCCCAAAATCAAGTCATTGCACTCCAAAGGCTCGGATTCCAGCTTCAAATTTAAGCCCCTGGGAAATCTTAGTGATGCCAAATGGTTTACGAAATCCACTTTAACCAGGTATATTCAGACAGCATTTGCTTCAAGCTATTTCTTTATTAGTTCTAAGTGTTCATATTCTCACATTGCAATTCCTTCTTTTTTTTCTTCAGGTTTCTTCGTATTATCAGTTCATCAAATATAGTTAATGTGGCCAAGGCAATGGTAAATGAAATATCACAGCTTGAAGATGCTCGAAAGTTTCATCTTTCTTTATACACAAAGGTGCTTTGGTGTTTTAACATGCTTTTTTCCCTTCAACTATTTCATAGAAACACGTGGCAAGCAAAATACTAAAGCTCGTTTACTCTTTCAGGGTCCTCAAGATCATACTGGGAGTGGGGAAACAGGTTAGTTCTACTATTCTGTGTTTAATAATATTAAACATAAAACCGCATCATGTCCTATTCTGCCTTGAATTATGCCTAGACTAGTTTGACTATGTTGCCTCTGCGACTACCCTTTCTTCGTAGAATGTTTGTCAAAAGAAAAAGGGACTGCAGAGCAAGTGATATCCTTTCTTCTTCTTTTTCCAGCAGATGTCAGCTACTCAAATTGTGTGGCACCAACAGTTGATGTAATTTGATCTCTCCTTCTTCGTGAATCATCTTCTCGTTTCACAGAGATTATTGCTTATATATGAGTTGAAGCTAACGTGATTTCTGATTTCCATCCAGGCTGATGATAACCCATCGTCAACAGATGCTGCTTCCAAGTATGTCTTTGAGACTCTTTAAAGTTTAAATTCTATAGTTATTCAAGGATCTCCTAAAATCCTCACTGTAAACAGGAATGAATTGTTGCGAGCAATGGACTTGAGGCTCACTGCATTAACAGAGGAATTAGCTACGGTTTTTGACCAAGCTGTTGGCACCAAATGCTCTTTGGGGGATATCACTAACATAGAAAAGTTCTCTAACTATTTTGGAGCTGTTAACTTAAGGTACGCTAATGGATTGGAAAGGCAACTGATGGTAGAAGGGTTTTGTTTTTACATTTAACAAATTATGTGGTAATTTCTATGTTCTATCAACATTTCTGAGAACTTTTAGTTTGTCTACTATTTTGAGTGGTCATATTATAATGGAAGCCACATTTTCCCTTTGGTTCAGTTTGAAGTACCATAACTTAATAGTAAAATAATAGAGTTATAGGAAATTGAAAGTGAAGTACCACAAATTATGGCATGGAAGGAGTTATTTTTGAATTGTCCATGTGTTGATTCGGAGGTCTTCCTAACCCGTTCTCGTGGACATACACTCATTTGGTTGAGAGGAGAGACTTGAATTCTGGGTTTGACACTATTATGACTGCTCCCTTTGTTGAATTAAGGTGACTTAGCTACCCTTGCCTCATACTAAGAAATTTCCTCTCAAAGGCCTTAGTGCTTCTTAGTTTTACCAGTTCAGATTGGAGCCTTTTTTCTGCACAAGTGCTCGTTATGGAGGGATTGAAAAAATTTGTCCAAATTCTTTTGAAATAATGTGAGAGGGGGAATCATTCACTTTCTTGGGGCAATAGAACTTTGAAAATTTAAAACTTCTGAGTATTGGATGTATTTCTTTCGTATGTAGTTTAACCTGTAAATAGGCTCCTTCTCCCTATCAATGATATGAAACTAAATCTTCTAGAACCACGATATGTGGAACTGGTAATGACCAAGGATGTGCTGTATCTTGTAGGAACTGTCTGCAGAAGTTTGTTGCATTGAGACAGGAGAACACAAATTGTGATTCTCTTGGTAAAGAGCCACCTCTCTCCAACACCGATGTCAGGAACGAAAAAGCTGGTCCAGTATGGAGTACTTCTAAGACATCCAGACCGTCACAGTCAGATACAGCTGTGAAATATAGTGCCTCGCCTGCTCAAGCTGCTCAGCTTGAGAGGCAAAGCTCATCAGCAAGTGAGGAATCATCTTCGACTAGTGAGGAGGAACAACCATCGGTGGAAAGGAGTCGGACCTTTATAAGAACTGCATCACCAAGGAGGTCTGCATCTCCTATGCGAAGAGTCCAAATTGGACGCTCTGGATCACGGCGATCCACTGCTTTAACAATAAAGAGTCTGAATTTCTTTCCTGCCAGGGAAAGGTCAGTTTCTCATATAGATGAATCTCCAAGTGATTGTGATGAGGAAGAACGTGAGCAAACCTCAAAAAAATCTGAGAACAATGTACAAAGAATGAGCGTGCAAGATGCAATTCATCTCTTTGAAAACAAACAGACAGGTCAAAAAGTAGATTTTCAGAAGACAAAGTCATTATTGAATGTCTCAGTTACTAAGAAGGAGGTATTAAGAAGATGGAGTTCAGGGGTGTGTGAAAGTGCTAATCCACTAAATGTTGCTTCTGGTGATCTGGCTTCCCTCGCAGCCAAGAAATTGGAAGATCAAGAAACCAAGAGCGCTTCAGAAATGAAGCAGGATTCTTATACTACTCCCGAAACCTATGATGCTGAGGCTGTTGACAATGATTTCAAATCAAACTTACCTGAAGAAAGAGCATCTAGTCCAGAGAAAATGAGAAAGGAATCTTTCCCTAACCAAGATGAAGAGATAGATCAGAAATTAAATGCCTCAGTCGAATGGACTCGAAAAAAGGAAGCAGAACTAAACCAATTGCTGACGAGAATGATGGAAACCGAGCCTGCCAAATATCAGAACTTGGCACCTGGTGCTAGCAAACTCCAACGTGTGCCCAATGAGCGTAGAGGTGGTTTCTATGATCATTATAAAGAAAAGAGGGATCATAAACTTCGTGGTGAAACTACCAGGAAGCAAACAGAGAAGGGAAAGCAATTTAAAGCACTGCAACAAATTCTTGATGAGAGAAAAGCTGAAATGGTCTCAAGAAAAGTGAGTAATGATAATAAAAAGTCAAATATAAAGAGAACACAGAAAGCAGTGAAGAACTTTCCTGTATCTGCCAATCCCAGAAGTGGAACTCCTAATCCTGCAGTTGTAAAGAAAATTCCAGCAAAAACATCACTGTTGCCAGCTACCCGCAAGTCATGGACATCTGCACCTTCACCAAGGGCTCCAGAGATATCACCTGCTAAAACTCCTGTAGGTACTACACCTACCCGTAGAATATCACAGCCAGCACCAACCGCTCCTCGGTCAAGCCAAAAGGTTGAGAGATTACATCCAAAAACAGTGAGAGCAACTGAGAATGGTACCAAAAAAACTGTTAAAGGTGTAAGTGAAAAAAAGTTGGAGACTATGACAAAAACTAGCAAACCTAGAAGATCCAAAGTTCAGCCTGCATCTGAAGATTCTGCCTTCTCAGCCAAACCTAAGCTCCACAAGGTAACAAAGAAAAGTAGTGTGGTACCTATGGAATCAAAGGAGCTAAAGCCTTTCCTTCGTAAGCGCTCAGGCACTGGATCTACTTGTAACTCTGGTATTGGTCCAGTGATCAAGGTTAAAGTTTCATCTCAGCCTGAAGAGTGTGTGATGGACTCTGCAGATTCGGTTCAAATGGAAGTGAAAGGGATGGATTCTGTTTCTTTTGATACTGTTAATCAAGTGCAGGATAGGGGTCTTGAAGATTTAAAAGTTCACGAGGATAAAAACTCTAAAGCTCGGGCAAAGAACGCCCAGAAATGCGAAAACACAGAAAGTTTTGATATGGTCACTCCAAATGGCACAGATGATTTTGGAAGGATTGAAGATTCTACCCCAAAAGAAGAGGTCGAAGGAGAACCAAACATCTCACCTAGTGCCTGGGTGGAAATAGAGGAGCTCGAGGATCAGTCTTTTCCAAGTAATGGTGATTTCTGTAATAATGATTCTCTGGGTGACATTGCACCTGTAAGAGTCTCAAGTCCACGAGTTCGTCATTCTCTTTCTCAAATGCTGCTCGAAGACAATGGCGAAACTGATGTTATTGATTGGGATAATGCTGAGAATACACCAACCATGATCTATCAGAAGGATGAACCTAAAGTTTTAAAGCGGCTTCTGAAGTTTGCTCGGAAGGGTAAGACTGATGCAAATTCAACTGGTTTGTCAAGCCCCTCTGTATTTTCTGAAGGAGAGGATGATCGAGAGGATTCTAAAGTTCTTATTAAGAGAAGTTCGGACAATTTATTGAAGAAGGCTACACTTCATGCACAAAACGTTGGCCAACAAAAATCTTCATCATCTGAAATGTACGAGCTATCTGGTATATATTCTTGCTTCACATCAAGCATTTTATTTTCCATTCTGATCACTGTTTAAGTTGTCTGATAATTTTAATCATTTCATATATGCAAGAGCGTTAAATTGTGCTTTCTGATGAACTTTGGTACATTATTTTTATGGATTTTGGACGGTTCTGTTTGCAGCATCAACTAATATAGGCAAAATCGCTGCTAAGAAATTGCAAGAGGGACATATCTCAGCATCAGCGACTACAACAAAAGGTTACCACTTTTTTTTTTCCAATTCCAGTTTGACTTTCTTACCATAAATTTATATGAGTATGTTTGTTTTCTTAACGTTGTGGTGCTTTATGTTTCAGCAACAAGATCATTCTTCTCTCTTTCAGCATTCAAAGGAAGTAAACAAAATGATGCAAAGCTTCGATGAGAAACCTGCTTTAATATATAGGGGGATAAAATGTTGTTAACTGGTAATGTTTCTGTTTCCTTTTTAGCCATTTTTTAAAGATAAAAATATGTTAAAATCTTTCTATGTGGATCCTTTAGAGAGACGCCAAGTGAATAACTTGTTCCTATAGTAAAGAAAATAATTACTCCCTCTATCCCAATTTAATTGCCGCTTTTCATTTTTTGAGAGTAAAATAATTTAAGTTTACCGTAAATTTGGGCACAAATTTTTTAATTTTTTTAAAAATAAAATTTATATATTTAAAAATTACGTAAAAAGTATTATAAGTCACATTATTGATAATTTAAAATATTTGAAAGATCTATGAAAAATATGATTAAAAATAAACTTGTTTGAATTTTGAAATTCGAAAGGTGACACAAATTAAAACAGAGGGGTATTTGTTTATGCGGGGACTATTTAGCGGCAAAGAGACTATAAAGCACAACATTACCGTTCACCGCTTCATCTCAGCTGCTACTGGATTCCTTTCTCATTTTTATGTATGAAAAACGGAAACAGAAATATTTAACTTCTTTTCCGGCAACCATTGATGGCTTCTAAAATGTTGGTTGATATTTGGTAGGCGTTTGCCCATAGATTCTAAATATTTCTCACATTATTTAAAATTTATGGACATGGAATTGTGTTTGATAATATATTTGCAAAAAACATTTGGAATTGTATTCATTCTTGAATACAACTATATAAGTGAAAAGGTGGAAAATATGCTATAAACTATTTCTAAATTTGAAATATAACTTCAAATTGGATTTAAAATATTCATGATCAAACACTAACTTTTAAATAAATAAAAATTATTTTAGGAAAAAATGAATAATCTTAATGGCTAAACCGTCCTTAATAACAGATAAAGAATGGCCATGTACATTCTTGTCCCTCGTAGCCCTTGTATTTGTGTTATTATTATTTGTTTCATTTGTCATATTATTTTGTTTTAGTTATTGTCATGTCTTTCTGAATTTTTTTACCTGACCCGAGGTTCTATCAAAAAATAGTTGAGTAAAGGCCCAAAATCATACATTATCTTTTGCTTCAGACACAAAATAATACATATTCTTTCAACCGGTGCACTAATAAGCCTTTTGTTTAAAAAGTGGTGCATTTTTAGACACAATCTTAACACCGTTAATTTTTTTAATAGCCCCTCACCTTCATCATCCTTATGCACTTTGCCGAATCAAGAAGCATATAAGAGGGAAAAAGGTGGATGATGATGATGCAGTCACTTGCAATATGGAAGAAGACGATCCTATGGAAACAATTCAGGTATGTTGCTTGAACCTGATGTTGCATGTAACCGCGAAGGAGATATTGGAAGCAATGATTTATGGGAAACGATGATGAATAATAGAATATTGAAAGACATTACAGTTGATCCTATATTATTGTAATTATATGCGTTATTTTTTTGTGCGATTATAGTTGTTTAGGTTTCTTAAATCCCAAACAAATGGGTAAAGAAATTGATTTTGCTATATAAATTTGTGTATATGTTATTTTAGTTGAATAAGCCGCTTAAATGAATGAAATACAAATTCTTCATCAGTTACTTTTCTTAATAGAATAAGTTGATATCATTCATTAAATGTCAATGTATATCAGATATATATGTTCAAACTTGTAAAAATTGAGAAGGGCCTGAGAGGATGAGTAATGAGTATTACTTACCTAATTAGTTTGGATACATACAATATGCAAATTGAGAAGGGTCTGTCTGGAAGTGTTCCCATTTTTGCTTCTGCCAGATGACTCTCTACCTCTTGTTATTGATATATAACAACACATAAAGACAATGACATCCAATTAAAATAAATTCTTGAAGTTTATAAATCTCGAGTTTCAAGTTCCACCAAAATTCATTTGATTTTCTATGTGCGGAATGAATTACTTTGATGTCACTAGCCTTTCTATGTGGTGTATAATGTATAATACCAATAACAAGTACAGAATTATCCAGTAGAAGGGAATACAAAAACATTTTGAGATGCACCACTTCAAGTCATGGGCTGTAGTCGGAGCACTCTGCTAAACAACACATGCGCTTTTAAAATACCAAGTCTCTGTGCTCATGACTCATGAGCAGCTGTATAATGATAATTGCATACTTTTTAGTTCATTTTCATCTCAAATTCTTCATGTTCATTATACTTATCCACATCTTACAGCACCCCAAGATTGAATTTCACGAGAAGTGATAAACATGCTCATGAGCTGCTGCATAAAGATAATGGCATGCTTTTGAAGTTATTTTCATCTGTAACTCTTCACATTCGTCATGCTTGTCCACATCTTACGACACTCCAAAATTGAAGCCCGCGGAGTCATAAACCCATCTCAGATTTAGAGGCTAACTATTTCATTAGGCTTCAAAAAGGCACTTTATTTCGTAGCATACCTACGGTGTTGTGCTCACAATTTAAAATGGCAGGGGAGGCGGCTATATTTGTTTACCAACCTCAAGAATCTCCTTTGCCCTTCTCAGTTTCTCCTTCATCACAGAAAGTATCCATCAGATAACAACGTGACAATTTTAAACATTAATCTCATAGTAACATACACACTTGAAAGGTTTTAAATTTGCGCGGCAACAAACTCTCAAGCTATTTACCAACCTCTTTTTCGCGGTTGAGAAATTTGAATGAATTACCACAAGCTCCGCTTAAGCATTCGACATACATTTAAGTTATCTTGATATTTTTTTCTGTTAATGAATACCGACATGAATGGAACATTTGTTGAATGACATACAACGATCAAATTACAGTTATTTTTCAACATAAACTTCAGCCAAAATACTAAAACAACATCCAAATTACAGTCACTTTTCAGTAAAAATAATAGCCAAATTCCAGCAAAATACACTATCTAAATCGCAGCCATTTTAAGTAAAAAAAAAAAACTAAATTCCAACAAAAAGATCAGCCAAATTTCAGCAAAAATAATATCCAAGTTGCTATCATTTTTGTGTTTTTTCTCTATTAGCTTGTATTCTAGCTATGAGCAGATACCGCAACTTCTCCAAAAGTGTCACAATTGGCTTGTCTCTAGCATCAATTATCGTGCTATTAAGCACTTCACACAAATTATTTAACAAAATGTCATGCTTAACATTTGAAGAGAAATGCGATCTTGATCATTCACTAGGTTTTTTTTCATTTAACCAAGTAGCAGCATCAAGATCTAACTTTGAAACATTCTTCATGCAATCATCAAACCTTTTGACAGTACTAGCCTTTGCAGCAGCCCAAAGTTCTTCTTTTAATGTGACACCGCCAAAGCCATTATTTTTTAAAATTATTATAAAGGTGTCTAACACAGAGTCTGTGACTCACATAAGGTAAGACATCATTAAATGCTTCAATAAGACCTTTTTGCTTGTCAGACATAAACGTCCAATCATTTTCACCTATACACAAATCAGCATCCAAATGATTTAAAAACCAAGTCCATGTCTCTTTACTTTTCTTTTCTACAATCGCATATTCAGTAGGAAATATATTGTTGTTAACATCGAGGCCAATGAAAGATAACAATTGAGTCCCATACATTAGACCCTTCAATCAACACCCATCCAAGCCTACTATTTTTCTACAACCTGCTCTAAATCCAAGCTTACAAGCAGCAAAATAGATATAGATTCTTTGAAATCTTTGTGGCTCGTTGGGGACCTCGTTGTCAGTAAGCTTCATATATATTGTGTTGTCTGGATTTGTTCTATTAATCTCATTGCAATACTCCCACATCATTTTGTATTGATCTTTAATATCACCATCAATTAATGCAATAGCTTTTATCTTAGCTCTTTTAGCTTGAGATAAGGTCACATGAGCTCTTAGTTCGACACTTACTTTATCCCGAAATTCTGCCACTCTTCAATTTCTATTCGATCCAACTTCTTTGAGGTACTTTCTTGCAATGAAAGATGAAGTGATTGTCCTATTTTCATAATGTCACTCCTTACAAGTATGTACGGTATCATAAGTTCGAACCTGGAAAGCCTTATCTCTTTGTATTTTTGAAGCCTTGATTTTTCATTTGCACTCTGGATGATGTATACAAATTGCTTCCACTCTTAAATTATCATTCCTACACCATTAAATATACTCTCCATTCTTAATCTCATGAGTTGCTATAATATTTTTAAAGTCTATCTTTGTATCAAAGACATATTCGAGACCTAATACTGTGTTATTTATCTCCATCGATCTTTGAATTGTACTGAGAAAAGTTGAAACTTTCAGTTTCAGAATCACAACAATCAAAATCTCCATCTATATCAGCTATCTTTCTCATTATTTCAACACTAAGGAGCTCCCCCTCTTCTAGAATGCTTTGGTTCCTCTTCCCATGTGTATCAAATGTAACATCATCTGATAGTCACTAAAATTTTCACCTGATGAATTTTCATACAAAATATGTTGTTTATCATTTTCTCCCATGTTTGATTGATTTACTGAATTCATTTTGTCCATCTGTATCCAAGTGTTCAAAGTATATCTCAAGCACATTGTCCTTTTGGATGTTTTTTCTAACTGCGTATGCTTCAAAGTCTGTAGAGATCAACTTTCATTTATTATCAGATTTTCCACACCGTTGCAAAAAGGTTATCGAATCATTCGCATAACCACATAACTCTGCCATCTTCTTGAATTCAACAAGATTCAGTTCTGCCGCATTTACATAATCAATGTAATCCATGTTTCCTCCAACGTACTGCTTGTCTGGTGTACGCTTCATAATTTCTCTATGATATATTTTCACCGTGACAAATGAAAACTCGGTTGACAAATCTAAAATTACAAAAAGTGAACTTCATAAAGTGTTGTTACAGATCAAAAAAAATTCAAAATTGTTGTTTCTTGCAAATGAACTAACATGATTAAGCTAACCATATTGAAAACTAGCAAACTAAATTGCCTTACCTAGATTCCAAGAAAACCAACAGATTTTGAGACATTACTCTACCAAAATAAGCAAATGAACTATTCTTCTATATTTGCTCAAAATCAAGGTGAGAAACAATATGTGCTCTAATTTGAATAATTTATTATCAATTTGAAAAAATAAAAGAATCTCACCATAGAAAGGAGGTGATCGTCTATCACTGTTGCGTCTTAAGAACATTATTACTTCCTGATAATTGGTGCTTCTATAGATTCGATTCGGGCTTGATATGATTTGTTGTTTCAAATTCTCAATTTAAAGTTGGGTGGAGGGTTATGTTTTTCCGAAGAAAAGAAGACAGAGAAACAGAGTATATACTTTTGGAGGGAAATAAACTAATCTTACCTGCAGGTGGGTTTTTTTTTTTTTGAGGGAAAAAATTAGCGTGATAGAAAAGCGATTGACTGCTGTTAAAAAAATTAACAATGTTAGGGTTGTATCTATACCACTTTTTAAATAAAAAGAACTATTAATGCACCAATTGAAAGAATATGTATTATTTTGTGTCTAAAGTAAAAGATAATATATGATTTTGGGCCTTTACTCAAAAATAGTCTCTATCTATGTAAATTGATACAATGTAACAACATAGAGTTGGCATTGACAAAGTGTAGCCAAATCTCCTAAACTTCACATCAAATACCCAAATTAACCTTTTTGGGCAATTTTCAATTGCCAAAAACTATTTTCTGTCTCTTCTTTTAAAATAATTATTAAATATTTTCTCTCTTTTACGTCAACATATTTTACTTTTTATTTTTCAAAATTACTTTTATCTGCAATCGTGTTTTGCTCTTTTTTTCCCATTTTCATTCTCAGGTTTTCTTTTCCATTTTTTTCTTACAATCTCTCAATTAACTGCTATTCACTTCATCCCAAACACATGGAATCTTCCATTTCCTTTTTAAGTTTTTCTTAATTGTCTTATTTTAACAAAAACTAATTCATTTTAAAGTTTTCTCACGCAAATCAAGGTTGTGATTTATGCACAACTTGATAGAAGATTGGTGTTGTGTTACTGTGTTTGTTGTTAAAAGTAATGACTAAGAAAAATTAATGACAAAATTTTTATAATAGTGTGGGTAGTGATTTTGATTTTAAAGATTGTCTTTTAAAATTTTCAATTTTATCACATGCATGTAACATTTGATTATTTAAAATTAAATAATTTTATTTATTGTAAAAAATTTTAATGAAAAGTAAAAATTTAATTTATTTTTTAAAGATTCTTCACACTTTAGTATAATAATGTAAATCTAAATATATTTTTTTAGTGTAAGCACCTATTTATTTTACATCATCACTTTTGTTTTTGTCATGCACTACCCCTTTCTCTTATTGTCGGGTATTTTTTTTTTTTTTGGTTTCTATATTTATAATTTTTTCTTGTTTTTAAAATCAAATTTTTACATAATCATTGATTACATTTTTATTACATACAGATTGATCTATAGAATTTCACGCAACTAAAAAGATGAATAATTCATAGATAAAGAGAATTTTGATTTCTGGTACATATTGCATAACATAATCTATAGATTAGACAATAAATTAATAGTGCATAGTGAATTTGGTAAGAATTACACAATTTTATCTTTTGTTTACCTCCTCTTCTTTTTAATACACTCTCGTTCATCTTTTTATTCTAAAAAAAAGTATAATGATATTACTGCATCATCTAGCAAGTCCAAGCTCTTGATATATTCTTATAATACGATTTTTCTAACTTAGAATTCCATTTAACTGTCATTAGAAACAAAAATTAGTCACTATAAAAATAGAAAGAAACTTAAAAATCCTTTATACACAACAAAGACATTGTAGACATCTAAAATTTGTGGAACTCTTCAAAAAGAATCCAAATTCTGTTAGAATTCTAGGAGGCTACTTTACCTTAAATCTCGCCTATTTAAAGGGTAACATATTCACAAATTCCGCCTATTTAAAGGGTAACATATTCCCTGAAAAAAGCATCTTGAATATTCCTTAAATTCTGGGTATTCGTAAAAAGATCAAATCTCCAAAGTCTTAATAAATTCATGAGATATTTATAAAGAGGAGATCTCCAAGATTTTCAAAGTACCAATAAATTCATGGGATATTTATAGATCAAAACCTGTCTTCTTGATAATCAAATACATCAAGAAGAAGAAGACAAACCCTCCTTCCTTTCATGGAGATCAAATTCAAATATTTTTACGTTCGAAAAATATGCCACTAACAGTCCTCGAATTACGGAGAATTCATATCCAAATATTCAAATATTTCTACGTTCGAGAATTTATTGTCCAACAAATTCTGGCCCATCCAGTGGGATCAAATATGCCCTTCATCTCTTTTCTCATAAATCAGATCTGCAAATCTGTAGCCGCCGCATAAAGATGGAAGCTCTGTTGTTACTTTAAGACTCGTCATCAAATCTACACTTCGACAAGCCTTGAAGTAGGGGACATTTGTAGACATCTAAAATTTGTGGGACTCTTCAAGAAGAATCCAAATTCTGTTAGAGTTCTAGGAGGCTAGTTTATCCTAAATCCTGCCTATTTAAAGGGTAACATATTCCCAAATCCCACCCATTTAAAGGGTAATATATTACCTGAAACAGACATCTTGAATATCTCATAAATTCTAGGTATTCGTAAAAAGATCGAATCTCCAAAATCCCAATAAATTCACGAGATATTTATAAAGTGGAGATCTCCAAGATCTTCAAAGTCCCCAATAAATCCATGGGATATTTATAGATCAAAACATGTCTTCTTGATAATCAAATACATCAAGAAGAAGAAGACAAACCCTCCTTCCTTTCATAGAGATCAAATTCAAATTTTTCTACGTTTGAGAAATACGTCACTAACGGCCCTCGAATTACGGAGAAATTCATATCCAAATATTCAAATATTTCTACATTTGAGAATTTATTGTCCAACAGACACATAAAGAGTTATAATCGAATAACCTTTTGAGAGAGAAAAAAAATAATAACTGTGATAATAGTGTTATATAGTTTGACTTTAAAATTTGCGTAAAAACTATCAAATACCTTTGAAAGGAGTAAAACTTGCAGCAATCAAAAGAGAATCACCACACATGTAATATAAACCTTAATTTTTTCGGCGAGATAAACCTTTACTTTTTTTTGGCTACTTCATTCGGCGACAACACACTTGTTTCGTTCAATTTTTCTATCAAAAATTTGCAACTGAAAAAGAAACACAAGAAAATGTTAAAAAAGGAAATACATGTCAATTGTTGATTATACATAATTCATATATAATCTTTAAATTCATTAACTAAAAAGAATAAAGAAAGACAGAAGGATGACGATAATGAATGTAAGAAGACAACTTGAATTAAAATTAAAATCAATAAAACTCAAAATAAAAAGAAAAGAAGAAGTAGAAGAAAGGTTGTATTTTTGTAGTAAAGTATGATCAAAATATTATTTAAATAGAATTCTAGATTTTTTTTATATAAAGTAAAATTTTAATTGATTTGGAAGTGTTAAATATTATGATTTATTACTTAAATAAAATAAGAACTTTAACTAATTTGTTAATGTTATGAATAATTAGAATTTTAGGAATAGACAATTGAATTTGGATCTAAAAAAGTAAAGGAAGTAAAAATTTTAAAAAAATACGTTTTTGCCTTTTTGGGTACTATAAGCTTTGTAATATATATTATTGTTTATGTATAATTAGAATTTTATTTGAGGATTATAGAAAAAGACAATATTAAGTTTCTTAAAATCAAATTTAGTTGATCTAGAATTCTTAAAGTAGTGAAAAAAGTATCAGTTGTCATTAATTTTGATATCTTCTAATAAGGAATGACTTCACCATAAATATATTTAATTAATTTTCAATTCTTAAATATTGAAAAAAATAGTGAAAAGACGATTTTGTCTAAAGCAAAAACTTTTAGTGAAGGATAAAAAATTCAAATGATATTTCTAAGGCGCTTCACACTTTTAATATATTATAGATATATTTTATATATATATATTGGTGACGATTCCTTCTATTTCATAATTCACAAACCTATTGTGACAATTTTATTCTCTGCTACAGTGAATTCTAATAGGTAGAGAAGTCACCTTCTCCAAATAAATTGACCCTAAATCAGTAATAATTTTGATTAAATTTTTATCTTTCTTTCACATTTCCTCTCAATTTTATGATTATTTGAAAGTTTGCAGTTGAATGAACCTAATTATAGGAAAAGTGGAAAGCAATTGAAGTTAGAGTAAATACGTGTGTATTTTTGTATCTCTTAAAAAAGCATAACTTTTTATTAGTTAGCTCGTTAATGTCAATTAGTTTAGATCTCCTTTTTACCAATTTTTATTTGACTATTTTTTTGTCAATTATATTAGTATAAATAACATAAATACCAATTCTTTTGAAAGTAATTACACTCTCTTTCACTTTTTAAATTACTTTATTCTCTTTTTCTATTAATATACATAACATAGCCTACATATATATATAACATTCTGTGTTATTGAGATTTTTATAATATGTTTAGGGAGTTAAAACTTTTTATAATATTAAAAAGATAAATTGTATATTTATGTAATTTTTAGATTATATTATAGTGATATATAAGTGTCAATATCTCTTTGAAATAAGGGATAAGGTCTACCCACACAATATCCGACAACAACAATAAATCCAGTATATTCTCACCTAATAAGGTGTGGGGAGAGTACATAGCACTACCTCTAAAGAAGCAGAGAGACTATTTCTGATAGACCCACACAATATCCTTTCAAGCGAATATAGTCAGATATATAGGCTCTTGTACTTGGGCCTGATGATCTGATCCAGATTTGAAGAATAAACCGGAGCCCATTATACTGCTCCATTTCAAACTACCATCTGAAACGGCAACTCCACAGTCCACTACCAGTTTCCCCAATCCTCTTCCAAATCTCTAACCGGGTTTCTGCAATCACCGTTTCCTAATCCGCCGTCAATGTTCCGACAGGGTTCACGATTCCTTTCTCGTGCCTCCACGATGAGGTGGTGCCGCCCATTTTCGACCGACCTGCCCGCGGAAGCCGCTGCAGATTCGAACTTCGTGGAGGCATGGAGGAAAGCAATTCCCAACGTTGAACCACCAATTACTCCCTCTTCTTTCATGGCTACAAGGCCTGCTACTCCATCATCCATTCCCTCTAAGCTCACTGTCAACTTTGCCCTTCCTTACTCTTCTGAACTCTCCGGTAAAGAGGTATATATACCCATTTCCATATAAATTTCCTATTCATTAGTGCCCTTTTAGACAAATTAGTTGGTATTAGGATGAATGAATACACAAGATTTATATAGCTGATCTCGACTAGTTTTGGATTTAGGTTTTTGATTTACCTTTGCCTTGTTTATGTACCTCGGACATCTTTAATTTTTTGCTTTTTTCTTATGAATATGTGGGATCGTTTCATTTGTTTCGCTTGATTATTTGGACAATTATAAAACTTCTCAATTTCCTTTTCCTATTTTCCATTTGATCGGAAGTCTATTCCTTCTGTGAGTTACTGTTCATTTTCCTCCGAAACCATCCATGTCCATGTCTTAAAACGTGAGACCTCTGATGCAGAATCAGGCAGAGGTGAATTTAGGATTTCTATGACATGGTTGCACCAGTGGCGGAGCCACAGCCAACGAAGGGTGGTCAGATGAACACCCTTCATCGGAAATTTTTTTCGAGTATATAGGTTAAATATAGATATTTATGGTTATATACATGTTGTTGCACACCCTTGACAAGCTAGATAAGCATAGTCCAGTGGTCAAGAGTGTGCATTTCCGCATCAACAACCCGGGTTTGACCTTGGCAGGGGCGGCAGTGCTTTATTTTCTTTGTTTTTTAAACAGTTCTTTGCCCAAGGGAAAATATGAACACCCTTAACCAAAAGTCTGGCTCCGCCACTGGGTTGCACCACTAAAGAAAAGAAGAAGACAAAATGTAATAAGTGGGAATTGATCTTTAGTCCTCTAGGTAATTAACTCAAAACTTTCAACCAAGTGCACCATTTATCCTACGTGTACCATGAGTGCCAAAAGATAATATTAGTACCAATTTTAGTATATATATATATATATATATATATATGTACATACATACGTGTACCATGAGTGCCTAAAGATAATATTAGTACCAGTTTTAGTATATATATATATATATTTTATGGAACGACCATGGGTTCACAACTTCACATGCCCTATATTAGCCTATTAACTCGCCCCTGATTATGGGTTAAAGCCTACATAACAAGAAAAAGATGCCCTGGATAGATGGGCTTAGTAACAGATACAGTAATTATATAAACAACAGTTGTAACATTTTTGAAGTATAATTTTCATGCTCCATGGCTTTTACATATATATTAGGTTACATGCTAAATTCACACTTTATTGTTACCTTATCCAAAAAAATAAATAAATAATTTTAAACTTTTCATTTTTCCTCTCTCTCTCTCTCTCTCTCTCTCTCTCTCATTCTCTGTCTCTCTCTCTTTTGGCATGGGGGGTTGCATTCCAGACTTCTGTTCACACTTAGAGAGCTGAGTGAGATAGCAAGGAGAGAATTGACTAGATTACATATGTTTTTTTAATCAAGTTAGATGACAGATATGTATTACCTTTAGTATGAGCGACAGTGATGTTCTATCTATAAGTTTATATACTTTTGCGTAATTGTTTTCTAGGCTGATGGATGAGTTTCATTGTCATTTATGTCGTAATTTCAATGCACAGCACGAAATATAAATTATTTTTCTTTTATAGTTTGTAAGGTATGAACTTGTACTTCTTCAATTGCTACTTCAATATTTTTCCTAGTATCACTTGTATAATATATAGGTCAAATTAATATCTTAATTAACATTCTTATTCATACTTTCTCACTTAAAATTTAATAAAGAAATAAGCACCCACGTTGAGGATAAGTAGCTCATGGCTTAGAGGTGTTATACAAATTCAATTTTACGTAGAAAAGCTTCAAATGGTTGGAATATGAAGATCCTTGAATTCATCTGAGAATACCTGGGATAGATAAGTTTTGATTTCATCACACAGCTAAGAATTGATTCTAACATTCCATTTGGCGAATTGGCTGTGGCAGAAATACATGCCATAAAATTTTTCTGACTTACTGAAATATATCAGCTAAGATAAATCACTAACACATATGGGTGAGATGGGGATCTTATCAATTTGAATGCAAACAAATAAGGATCAAAGCATACCTCCTTTTATCAGCTCCACTGTTGTTATTGAGTTGATTTAGCAATATTTCTCCTCCCTTTCACTCTGTCCATTCTTTCATCAACAATATCTTGCACATGGTGACAATATTTAGAGAAGCTTGGAGTATGCATTCTGTTCCATAATCTCGTTCACTGCTTTTTTGTTCTCTGTTAAACACATCTCACATCTAATTACACTTTTCATCTGTCATGAATATTTAATGTCGTTAAAGTTCAAGCTCATGCTATATTAATACTTGTCTGAAAGTGCTAGGAACATCAATAAAAAGCTTCTCAACACCATCTCTTTCGTATCTCTTGTATTAAACTCCACAACGGTCAATCAGCTCAGAAATTCGGTGCCATAATTTATTTCCTTGGCTTTTAATTCGGCAGGTTTTGCTAGGGTGGTCATTTTCACAGATCATTAGTTAACATATTGGAGAATCTGACTGTAGTACCCATTAAGTTTTAGATTGCATACTGGATCCAACCTGGATCAGAGTAAAATTTGTTGTTCAGTGTCTCGACATGTGTCGAGTGATGTGAGAAGCCTTGTGTCAGATTTAAGGTATGCATATGTGCATAGCCCTACGTTATCTGCAAAATTATGAGTTTGAGCTTGGCAATTCATCCTTTTTGCATTATATTCCAGGTTGACATGGTTATAATCCCCGCAACTACGGGACAGATGGGTGTCTTGCCTGGGCATGTGGCAACAATTGCTGAGCTAAAGCCTGGTGTGTTATCAGTCCATGAAGGCAATGACATCTCGAAGTATTTCGTGAGTGGTGGGTTTGCATTTGTTCATGCAAATTCTGTTGCAGATATAATTGCTGTTGAAGCTGTACCACTTGACCGCATCGATCCCAATTTGGTTCAAAAGGGTCTGACTGACTTTACACAGAAGTTAAGCACTGCATCAACTGATGTAGAGAAAGCTGAAGCCCAGACAGGTGTTGATGTACATAGTGCGCTTAATGCTGCACTTACTGGTTAAACAGGCGGAGGTTTATGTTTGTTCTTGTTCAGCATCCTTTCTCCTGTGTGCTTGCTTGCTTGTGCTCGCCGCCCGCTTTTCAACAATTTTACCTGGAAGAGGTATGGTGCTACCTGTTTCAAGCCCCACATCACTTGAATAAACATGCCTGAGACAAGATTTCCTTTCTTGCACGTGGTTAGTTGCCGCGTTTGCTGTACTTCTAAACTGCATTTATCAGAAATAGATTTATTCAATGAAATCTTTTATTGTTTGTTTCATCTTGGGATCTTTTGCTTTACTTCCCAGTTATCTTGCCATCATATTGTGTTAATTCATCTTTGCGTAGATGAAAAAAGGCTACTTCCTGTCAGATTGAAGACCTTGACTCCTCGAAAAAGATCCTTCTGAAACATAATATTTTACTACCTAATACATGTCCAAGCGCAATAAACAATCTCTCTGTCTATCGAGTGTAGGTTTGGTCATCCATGGGGCTTTTGCTAAGAATGAAGAGAAGATATTTTGCTTGCTCAAAACACCCCATCTTTTACTTATATTACACTTCCATAATCACCACTCACCAACTACAGAAGAGACCTCCAACTCCTAACTGATCCATGAGGCTTGGATTAGAGAAGATCTTCATCTACCATCGACTCGCATATCCTTGGGCAGCGATTTCTCTCGTAAATGAGTTTCAGGCATGTATTCCAACACTGAAATATGGCAGGCACCGACCAATAAACCATCCCATATATATCGACTAAAATACAGAGTAGGGAAGGTTTCCTTTGTTTCATCTGCGACTAAACTTGAATAACACGACATAATTATTATTTTGAGTAAAGTACTAAAAAAACACTTAGTTTATCTCCTTTTTTTTTTTGAGTTTACACTTGAATTAATGGAAGTGTGAGAAACACACATAAACTATCACTTTTAATTTGAGAAACACACCTAAACTATCACTTATAGTTTGAGAAACACACCTAAATTATCACTTATTAGTTTGAGAAACACACCTAAAAGCTTGAATAGACCAAATATATGCGTACAAATTCTTTAGGTGTATCAACCATTAAAAATCAGTCTGCATAACATATTTTTTTTCTTTTTTGCTAACAATTTTTTTTTTTCATTTTAAAGATATTTTAAATTGATTTTTATTCATTTTGAAGTGTGTTTCTCAAACTAGCTTATACCCTCAATAGTTTAGGTATCCACTTCAAAAAAAGAGTGATAGTTTAACGTATTTTTGACACTTCACTCTACTATTTTTTGGGAAAATCTTACTAAAAAAAATGGGCGAGAAATTAAAATAGTCCTGCAGATTTAGTTTGATTTTCCATGGCTTTGATAGATTACTCAGATAGTCCAATGCAGATCACTCAATCGGTGAACTATCTATTGCCAAGTAGAAATCATTTAACTTTAAAATTTAAAATTTTCATTTACGCTTCATGAAATGTATAGTCCCATAAAATATAATGACTTATCCCTGAAAAGAATGAGGAAAGACCTGCAGCTATGGTTCATTATCCACACAAGGAAAGAGTTAATCACTTGACATCAAATCTCATCCAATGTGCTGCCATATCACAAGGATTTCCTCAATCAAGATTTATTCCACAAAAGATTCCTCAATATCCTCCTGACTATTCACGAGGATACTAATAGATCTTTTATTATCTTTTTTATCTCTCGTGAATTTCTGTATATATATAGATTCCCATTGTAATTAAAATTACACAGAGAAAGCAATACAAAGCTTGAATTGCAATTCTAATAAAGTTTTTCTTGACATCAAAGCAACACGAGAGATTAAGTCGATGGCCTCTTCTGCTCGTGTCACCACCAAACCTGAACTTCCTCCACAAGTTCTTCATCAGTGTTCCAGCCTTATTTCTCTGAAACTTGACAGCTTCAGTTATCTGCTATGGCGATCTCAGATGGAGCTATTGATTCAAAGTTTAGACATGGCACATCATTTGATCGAAGGCAGCGAGCCAGCAAAGGAGATTACCAAAGATGATGAAAAAGCTGATCCAAATCCAAATCATATTCGCTGGGCAAAGAATGATGGTCTATTGAAGGCCTGGCTGCTAAGGAATATTAAAACAGAGGTACTGATTTCCCTTGAAAATATAACCTCGACTTATAAGGTATGAAAATCTATTGAAGAACAAATTCTTCCTCATAATGTAGAAAAAGAAATGATGCTTGAAAATACCTTAATGACCTTAAAAAGGGGAAGTTCCTTACTAGATGAATATCTTAAGAAATTCAAAAATGTTTGTGATAGTCTTGCAGCAATCAAGAAATTAGTAATGAAACAAAAAAGGTGTTTTAGTTGGCTAGAGGTCTTGGACCAAGATACCAGGACTTCCGAACTGCTATGCTAACCAAACCACCTTATCCCACTTATCATCAGTTTGTTCTATCCTTGCAAGACTATGAAAAGATGCTTAATAACAACAACGAAGAAAAAGAAAGCATGCCATGCCATGACCAAGCCTTTATCAGCCAAAGAGGACGAGGACGGAATCGAGGTGGAGGCAGATTCAATTCTAGAGACAGACGATTCAATCTAGCAACAAGGTACAATCCAAACTCTCACCAAATCTCTAACTTCAATGGCAACAAGAATGAGCAAATTACAAAAAATGTCCATTGGAAACAAACCTCGACTCACCAACATGGAGAAAACATTGTAAAATGTCAAATATGTGGAAAGTTCAATCATACTGCCCTTGAGGGTTGGAATAGGTTTGATCATTCATTCTAATCAGAGGACAATTTGCCAAAAGCACTAGCTGCGATGAGTTTGAAAGCTAAAGAAAATCCAAATCTATATGCAGACTCGAGAGCAACAACATACATTTTAAACGACACAGGTAAACTCTCTAAAGTTATGCGTTATAGAGGTAATGATACAATTCTTGTTGGTAATGGAGAAAGCTTGAATATTTCTCATATTGGTGAAGGTAAACTTGAACTCAAAATGGTACTTTAAACCTTAAAAATGTTCTGATTGTTCCAAATATTAAAAAGAATTTGATATCTGTGGGACAATTAGCTCAAAATAATTCATGTATCATTTCATTTGATGCTGACAATTTTTTTACTAAGTCACAGAAGGGCAAACTACTTGCTAAAGGACGCAAAAACAGAGGGTTGTATGCACTAGATGAAATAAAGCATCAAGCCCTTTATGTTTTCAAAAATCCTGCCTCCGAAAACATCTGGCACAAAAGAATAGGTCACCCTCATCCAAAACTTTTGTAGCTCCTACACTCAAGAAATTTAATCAATGTTTCCAGCTGGGAAAAAGAAAACCCCCTTTATATTAGTTGTCAAATGGAAAAGAATTGCAGAATTCCTTTCTTTTTATCCAATAATGTTTTGAGATTTTCTTTAGATAAATTACATTGTGATTTGTGGGGTCCTGCTTCAATTTTATCTTGTCAAGAATTTAAATACTATGCAATTATTATTGACGATTTTACTCGTTATTCATGGCTTTTTCCTCTAAAGAAGAAATTTGATTTCTTTGAGAACTTCCTTAAATTTCAAAGACAAATTGAAAATCAGTTCCAAAGAAAAATAAATATTTTCAAAGTGATGGTGAAGGTGAATTCATATCAACTGAGTTTGAAAATCATTTATCTCAATGTGGTATCCATCATCAATTTTCTTGTCCGCACACTCCTGAACAAAATGGTGTAGCTAAAAGGAAGCATCGTCACATTGTTGAAATAGGTCTCACTTTGCTTTTTCAGGCAAACCTTCTTTCTAAATATTGGGTTGATGCTTTTCTAATAGTATGCTTTCTTATAAATCGTATGCCTTCCACAACGCTAAAAATGGAAACTTCTTTCTTTAAATTGTTTAATCGTCATTCTGACTATCGGAGTCTGAAAGTTTTTGGATGCAAGTGCTTTCCATATTTATGAGACTACGGTAAAAACAAGTTTGCAAAGAAAACGTATCCTTGTGTTTTCCTTGGATACAACCCTATTCACAAGGGTTATGGATGTCTTGATCCTTTAACTAATAAAATTTGGATTTCACGACATGTTTTTGATGAAAATACTTTTCCTTACGCTCCTTCTAAAGAAATATCTATACATAAACATCTAGAAGTCACAATATTTTCAGATTCAGATGCGTGGAGAAAGAAAGAGACCGACTTTACGATCCAAAAAGGGAGTGCACATCAATTGAAATCCACTAATGAAGATGGTCCACAAATTCAAAAAGGGGCATCATGTACTCTATTTGACGAAGACTATGTCTCTGTATCTCAAAAATAAAACAAGAAGTCACCTCAGTTATGCGATGTGGAGTCAAAAAATGACACCATGTTGGAGATCACTACTGAATTGGAAAATGCGATAAAAAATATTGAAACTCATGCAACAGAAAATGAACAACACGTAGTTAGCAATGAAGAACCAGAATCTTTAAGTAGTAGACATACAAACTCTGACTACCATTATTCTCGAACAACTGCACATCAACCTCTTCACGAGTTACCTAATTTGTATGAAAAACTAACTTCTACTTCTAACAATTTATGTGCAGGTCCAATGCAAGCCTCAAAAGACACTCCTATGGTAACTCGAATGAAGTTGAGGAATGATCCAGAATTAGATCCTAACCTTGCAAATGAAACTCAACAAATTCGAGAAAAAAGATATCAACGGGGAGAAAAATTCTATCACTGCACCTTCATCGCAACTACCAGCATTACAACCCCAAAATCACACAGAGATGCCCTTGCTTACTCACACTGGCAAGAAGCAATGAAAGAAGAGATACAAGCACGACATGAAAATCACACCTGAACCCTTGTGCCCAGACCAGCAAACACCAATATAGTTGGTTCAAAATGAATTTATCGTGTTAAATTCAAAAAAGATGGATCAATAGAACGATACAAAGCTCACCTAGTTGCATAAGGGTACACACAAGTGGAAGGCATGGACTATGAAGAAACCTATAGTCCAGTTGTAAAAGCTACAACTATAAGATTTGTGCTAGCTATTGCAGTCTCATCAAGATGAAAATTAAGGCAATTTAACGTCAAAAATGCCTTCCTCTATGGTATCTTAAAAGAAATCATATATATGGAGTAATCGGCGGCATTTAAGGATCCAAAACTTCCTAATTACGTGTGCAAGCTAAATAAATCAATCTATGGACTCAAACAAGCATCTCAGACTTGGTTCAACAGATTGTCTGAATTTTTAATTCATATTGATTTTGTCTGTAGCAGGGCAAACTCTTCCTTATTTATTTTAAGAAAAAAGAATATTATTGTGCTCATGCTTATTTATATCGATGATATTGTGCTTACAGGAAACAATGAAGAGTTTATACAGGCATTAATAACTCAACTCAGCTTGGAATTTTCATTGAAGGACTTGGGAAAATTACATTACTTTCTTGGGATAGAAGTACAATATTTTCCAAGAGGCATTACTCTTTCACAAGGCAACTACACGAAAGATCTTCTCAACCCAGCAAACCTTATAGAAAGTTTTCATTTCAATACACCAATGGCATTGAAATCACAACCAACACCAGAGGACTCAAAGCTAGTTAATGCAAAGGAATATTGAAGTCTAGTCAGTACACCTCAATATTTAACGTATACACGTCCTGACATCATCTAAGCAGTCAATAAAATATGTCAAAAACTGAATGAGCCAACAGAAGGAGACATGAAAGCGGTAAAGAGAATTCTTCGTTATCTCAAAGGAACAATGCACTATGGAATCAAATTTCTTGCCCAAAGTCCTTTAAAGCTATATGGATTTTGTGACGCTGATTGGGCAGGTTGTCCGGACACTAGAAGAAGCACTACTGAGAAGCACTATTGGGTACTGTACATATCTAGGAGCTAATTGCATCTCTTGGTCATCAAAGAAGCAACCAATATTTTCAAGATCAAGTTCCGAAGCAGAATATAGATCAATGGAAAGTACAACGGCAGAACTAGTATGGATTACTTTCTTACTACGAGATGTTGGAATTAAATTACATGAACCACCACAACTCTTTTGTGATAACAAAAATGCATTGTACATGACTATAAATCCAGTGTTTCATGCCCGCACGAAGCACAGTCTCATCAAAGAAGCAACCAACAGTTGCAAGATCAAGTTCCGAAGCAGAATATAGATCAATGACAAGTACAACGGCAGAACTAGTACGGATTACATTCTTACTACGAGATGTTGGAATTAAATTACATGAACTACCCCAACTCTTTTGTGATAACAAAAGTGCATTGTACATGGCTATAAATTCAGTGTTTCATGCCTGAAGCACATAGAGATTGACTATCACTTTATTCGTGAGAAGGTAGCTATTGGAGCATTGACAATTCGATATATTCCCTCGTCTCATCAGATTGCGGATATCTTCACCAAACCTTTGTCAAAACTCCCATTTCGACATTTTAGGGACAAGCTAGGAGTACATCGTTCATTGCCTCGAGCTTGAAAAGGGTGAAAAGAATGAGGAAAGACCTACAACTATGGTTCATTATCCACGCAAGGAAAGAGCTAATCACTTGTGTGGGAGTTGGTTCATTATCCAACTCTTTTGTGATAAACAAAAGTACATTGTACATGGCTATAAATCCAGTGTTTCATGCCCGAAGCACATAGAGATTGACTATCACTTTATTCGTGAGAAGGTAGCTATTGGAGCATTGACAATTTGATATATTCCCTCGTCTCATCAGATTGCGGATATCTTCACCAAACCTTTGTCAAAACTCCCATTTCGACATTTTAGGGACAAGCTAGGAGTACATTCGGTCATTGCCTCGAGCTTGAAAAAGGGTGAAAAGAATGAGGAAAGAGCTGCAACTATGGTTCATTACCCACACAAGGAAAGAGCTAATCACTTGATATCAAATCTCATCCAATGTGCTGCCATAGCACGAAGATTTCCTCAACCAAGATTTATTCCACAAAAGATTCCTCAATATCCTCCTGACTGTTAGAACCAAACCAGGAGGATACTAATAAATCTTTTGTTGCCTTTTTTATCTCTCGTGAATTTCTTTTTTATCTCTCGCGAATTTCAGTATATATATAAGTTCCCATTGTAATTAAAAGCAATACAACGCTTGAATTGCAATTCTAATAAAGTTTTTCTATCCCATCCCTTAACAAAACGACCCATACCTCTTTCAAGTCCAGCATAAACGAATCAACCTTGGGCAAGCTTCCTCTACATGTGATGCAGCAACTAGGAAAAGAAAAAAGACGCTGGCATGACTTGAATGCTATGGCGAAACAATTTCAACTTCTTTTTTTTAAAAAAAAAAAAAAAAAAAAAAAGGAATATTGGGTCAAGTACTCAATTGGTAGAATGCCCTTCGTCCCATATAGCAATTGCGAAGTAGTAAAGGGCCTATTTTACACCAATTTGGATTCGTTCTCCCATCATTCCGATTAGTGCAATAGATTTTTTTATTCGTGTCCTACATTGTTGTTCCACACAACTTTAATTTAGCCATCAACTGCTTAAGAACATAACAATATAGTTATCAGAATTTAGAACATCACTCGACTCTTTCAAAGTACACATAATAAGACATCTCATAATCTCAAAGAAGACATCTAGAACCCTCACTGAAAAAGGAGGATGGCAGGATAGAACATAGACTCTCTTTAACAAAAATCATTCTGCCTCAAATATGTACTCTCAGCGTACATCTTTCTCCCTTCAGTGCCTCCTAGATTTGCCTCTTCCTCCTTTCTGTCTCCTTGCTAAGCAGCTCAAGCTGTTGCTGTTTTAAGCCTAGAACTGACTGCTTCCCATGACACGAGCTTCTCCATAAAGATAGATATATAGTCAGGTCGCCGATTCTACAAGCAAAAGATGGTAGTGCTACTGTTAAGAGAGTTCAAAAACTTTTATTGAGGGAATATGGAACATCCAATAAATTATTAAAGTAGTTCATCAGCTAGGCTCACCTGAAAGTCCAGATAATAGGCATGCTGCAGTATCAAACACAAAAGTAAAAGAATAAGACGTGGCTTCTTAAATCATTTCAACAGGGAAAACAATAACAAATTCAGGTGGATTGATGACAAGGTGTGTGTGTTCTGCTTACCTCCCAAACGTCTATCGTGAGCAGTGCCTGCAACCAAAACCACAGTAGTGAGACTTATACCATAAGATTACTACTAGGCTATGTCAGATGAAATCCCATGAACAAAAGAAATAGAGAAGCATGCGTTTTACTCACGGTGTAGCCCAAAACAAGAGGATTTTCAGCATTAGGAGTTTTCACCAGAGCAAGCTTTTTGTCTTCGGGTTTGTCTATGACATAACAAATGAATCACTTTTCAGCTGTTTGGCTCAATTATAACAAAAAGGTTGAACAGAGACAAAGATTCATGCAGATAAAAGGCAACGAGTTTCTCACATGCAAGCCAGGCCCAACCAGAACCAAATTGTGTTGCTGCAGCTGCCTTAAATTCTTTAACAAATGTATCATAGGAACCAAAGTCTCTGTTGATTAGTTCTAATAATTTACCAGATGGCTCTCCTCCTCCGTTTGGCTTCATGGATTCCCAGAAGAACTGATGATTCCAGGCCTGCAATGCGGAAGGAGATATAAATAGACTCGGCATTACACGGAAAAAATAGCTAAAAGTGCATAAACCATTGAACCCAGAGACTGATTTGTTATAGCCAATGACTTACTGAGACAACTTAAAAACTATATTACAAACACATACAACAATCAAATATTAAGTTTCCATAAGGAACTTGGACAATTTAAAAATGAAATATTATACTCATGTAAGGAATCTCATTTTATGGCCATCCAAACAGATTAGAACTTCATTGATAAAGACTTGACTTGATTGTATATTACCAAACTCTCTTTCCTGAGCAAGTAAACCACTTGGGAAGCCCCTCACTTGGTTAAAAGACAAAGGAGGGGCAGGCGGTGGCGAAGACATGAATTTTGCTAAGGGTGTTCAAGATTTAATATATATGTATAAAAAGTATAGTACAAAATTACGACGAAGGGTGTTCAACTGATCACACCCTTCAAGCTAGCCACTGACCGCAAGAGAGAAGTGTTATTTTACCTGAGCAGCATTATTAAATGCTGGAAGGGGAGAACCTTTGTTATATGTAATGAGTATTATGTCTTCTAGTGTCTTTCCATCTAGTTCTGTTCCGTCTATTTGCTTGTTTAAGTTGTCAACATAAGCCCTATGATGCTTCCCCCAATGGAATTCAAATGTTCTACTACTCATGTGAGGCTCCAAAGCATCCTATGTCATATTCAGAGGTCAAATGTATAAGCACATGAGTAGAACATTAAATTAACAGAGAAACTGGCAGAAGAGGGAGGAAGGAGAAGTGGGGGAGTTCACATTATGAATAAATTGCAAAATTTTCCATGTTTTTACAAATTATTATTTATCAGAAGAGGGATGACTTGCTTGTTTCAAGCCCAAGAGTAGTTGAACAAGGAAAACAGGCATATATTTCTGGAAGTACTCTTCTTCCCTTGTTTGATAAACTGTTCCAAAGAGTGAAATAAGAATCCTAAGAAGTCTAATATGCATATCTCGGTCAAATATATCAAATGAATCAAGCTTTGAGAATAACGTTGGTTGATATTACTTCCTGAAATATTTATAAGCAATAAGTGATATAAATGTTCATCTTAGTCCTTAAGGAAAACTATTGTATGCAATGGAACTTGTTCACACTTCCAATACTGATACTGAAAACATTTGATAAGGAAAGTTCCATGCTGGAGAGGCCCAACCTGCCCAAAATAAATAAACTCACATCATTTAGGCCACAACCAAAATCATCTTTCCTTTCAGGGATCTTAAATCCCAAAAGTTGATATCTAGCATCATCTAAATGGTGGGGCGGGGATAGAATCAAACATTTTACATCATTAGAAGGTTATATACTCCTAATTCCTGAATCATAACAAAAATTAGCAATTTTGGAAACGAATCTTCTAACAAAATCCCAGTCATTATGTTTCTAAAAATATGTTTATAGGGGATTCGCCTATGCCATACAGGATTCAGCATTCGGCAGAACCAAACAACTTTTGCTCAAATTCTGTACTTAGATTTAAAAGTCCACTTAATATGTGCAAAAGCTACATATTTAGAATCCAGAACCCATAAACTTCTACGTGTCTGATTCAGTGTTGTCAAAGGTGCAGTTAAAGCGCGTTTAAGCACTGAACGCTGAAGAGAGGCTCAAAACGTGTTGAGCACTTTGTTTTGCTTAATATGCACTTCACTGTCTTCATATATTTCCTTCCCAGTGAGCCTGCCTCTCCTCTCCAGAGGAGAGGAACACTAAACAATTGATATTTCACTTTATCGTAAGAAAAAAAATTCAAATTTTTTGTCCATATATTTTTCATTCATGCTTTATAATTATTAGTCTTGTACTAAACATATATATTTGTATTTTTCGTTATCTATTTCTTTTTTTCATTAAAGCCCACACTTTATTTCCATTATGCACTTAAAGTCCCCAATGGACCTTAGGGCTTTTTTGTGCATTTTGCTTTTGATAACACTGGTTTGATTGTGATTAGCAATATAAATCTCGTATATCCAATCTGGTGGAGTAATTTCACTCCAACACCCAAACAAATAGGAGCATATAAACTCAAAAAAGGAGCTATCCGAAAGAGGAGTTTTTAATTTGTAAAGTCACCATGGGATAAGGAGGAGGCTGGAGTTCAAATTTAGCTGTTATTGTACCCGAAACAGCTTTCCTTGCAAACTGCTTCTGCCACCAGAAATATTACGGATCAAAACCACTCATTTTGCTGTTAATTTCACAAACAACCCTATATAACTTCTGTACAAATTTATGTGGCACTTTTCGCTTCTCAAGAGTCGGAACAATTTAAGTTTGATGTGAATTTGAGCATGAGATCTTCAGTTTTTTTGTGAAATAAAATTTATATATTTGTAAACTACGTAAAAAGTAATATAAGTCATAATAATTGACAATTCAAATAATTTAAAAAGATCCATGAAAAAATTACAATCAAAGATAGTCTTGTTTGAATTTTGAAATAAAAAAAGTGCCACATTAATTGGGATGAAAAGTAATTACTTAGCGCATAACAGAAGCAACTACATCAGTAATACCTTTTGGGTGCTCAATTGTACGTTCTGATTATGAGATGGCCCATGAAATCCTGCATCAAAATCAAAACTAGCTAGTCATGCTTTTTCTAAAAGGTGTCTAACATAGAGAAACTATTAAGGAGGAAAGAGAAATGTGGAAATGGAACCATGACGAGGAAGAAAAGCAGATGTAAGTGACAGTGAGTTAGCAGCAGCCATTATCAGTTCTAACTTCTGTTTACTCAAAAGTTGGGAGAACAATGGGACTTTTCTAGACTTGATTAGCTTTTGTTAATGTAATTTCTTTTTTTTTTCGGGCTCTTGTCAACGTGGCGACATAGTGAGGTGAGTGTGCTAATCTATTGTGGTGCTAGTACAAATATACTGCAGTACACGGCTCTATTCCATGTAGTACACTTCAACCAACCCTTATAGGCGCGTTTGGTTTGAGGTATTAAAGTGAATAATTTTGAAATAAAATAATAATTTTAGAATAAATTTTCTTATTATATATTTGATTGTAAATATTTGAGATAATTTATTTTGAGATTAATAATTAATTTCGAAATAAGTTATCTATCCAATTGATGAGATAACAATCCCAAGACTATTTTTCTTTGATATAAAATTATATAATGACTAAAATACCCTCAAAATCTATGATTTCATTTCACACACACATATATATATGCACTAGTATTTTAATTATGAATTTTAATAAAAGTTAAATACTTAATAATTTTGATATAAATTTTATATTTACATTAAAAACTTATTAGTAATATATAATAATTTATCAAAAATTCAAATCTAAAATTCAAAATTCTTATTCCATCATTATCTCCAATTATCCGCTTTCATTGACCCGCCTTACATAAAGAATTTCTTTTAATTCACCCATATATATACTTTTTATTTATGAATATATTATACGTTAAATTTATTTGAATAATTATTCTCTAAAAAATAATAAAAATATCAACACCATTATTGAATTACATATTTTAAATTAAATATAATCGCTTGAAAATTGATTATTATGGTATATATCAATTAAAATAAATCTTAATATATTATATGAGTGATATGTGTTTAAATGAAATGAAATAAACAATAAATCCTCTTTTACTTTAACAAACTTAAGTTGAAAATTTTTATTTCAAACTAAATAAGATGTAGTAAGTTCTTTTTAAACACATACGGCATAGTCATGGAAAGACACATACAAAAACATTAAAGCTAAATAAGATGAAAGTTTTATTTTTAAAAATAAATATTTAAAGCTTGAAAAGAAATTATATAAAAAAGAGTTAAATAAGATGGAGGGTATTTTTGTAATCACTTAATTTTTTCTTAGAAATTATACCATGCATATTACTTTGAATACAACAAATCAAATACTCAATAAAAAATAATCTCAGTATAACTAATCCCAGTATAACTTATTTTTCAACCAAACGACCCCTAAGTGTGAGGATATCGTTTAATGATACAGTATTAAATATTTTTTCACTATCTAAGAGCCCGTTTGGCCATGAATTTTTATTTTTTTTTTGGAAAATTTTTCCGGAGTTGAAAATTGTGGTGTTTGGCGATGAAAATTCAGAAAATAATTCTGAATTTTTTTTTTTTAAAAAGGGAAAATAGGTTTTTGGTGTTTTCACAATTTTTCAATTCCAACTTTTATTATTATAACCCCAATCTTTTACATAAAACTCTCCTTATAACATTACTTTTTAAATATTACAAGATAATTATAATTTCAAACTTAATGCTATCCTAATTAATATATATCTTTTTTTCTGTCTCATCATTATTTCTCTCCCTTATTTAATTTTCTCCCTTATTTAAAACATTATTTTACTGTTAATAGTCCTAATTAATATAAAAATAATAATAATTTTTTATTGTAATACGGACGTTTAAAGAATTATATTCGTGTAATTAATAATGGATAATCGTTTTCTATATTTATGGAATAAATAAAGTTGTAGCAGATTAGTTTACCACTGCCACAAATTATTCTCATTTTTAATTTGAATATATATATTATATTGTGTACATCTTTATTATACTATTCAAATATAAATAGTTTATACCATATATATGCTAAAAATATAAATCGGTGATACATATATTTCATAAAAAAATATGTCCAATTTAACAAATTTATACCTTAAACTGCAACTGCTACCTTTATATACCATAAGACTTGGTATCTTTATACACAAAGTATTATATTTATACCCATAAATATATAAAGTATTATATTTATAAATGAAATATACAAAGTATGTTAAATATAATGTTTATACCATGTATATATCATATACACACATATATAAATATATAAAGTATTAAGAAACATACTAAGCATATTTATAACATAAATATACAACGTATGTTATATATGAAGTTTATATCATGTATATATCATATACACACATATATAAATATACAAAGTATAAAAAGACATGAATATGCCATAAATATGCAAAGTATGTTTTACATAGAAATAATTTATTCACACACAGTAAAATCTTTCATGTATAAGAAAATTAATAAAATAAATTAGCGGCACACTAAAATTTAATAACAAATCATCATTTCCTATTTTGTAAGAACAAAAAATAAAGAAAAGAAATTAAATAAATTCCTAAAAAAATAAATTTGTTTGAAAGATAATATTTGTTACCTAAAAAATAGGAAGCAGTGATCTATTAATATAACATCCATATTTAAAATTTTCAAATATGAAAAAACGGCTATTAATGTAAATATTATATATGTCATAATTGAAATTCATTAAATATGACCATGTATATATAATTATTTTTATAAAAGTGGCTAATTGTGTTCTTTTCCCGTTAGTAGGTAAATTTCAGTTGGATGATTTTGATAGTTTGTAAAAGTTGGGGCATAAAATCATATTTGATTTTTTTTTCAAAAGTCAAAAAAAAAAAATTCAAAAAAGACAAGGTCAAACACAACTCCAACTCCAATTTCAACTTCAACTCCGAAAAATTTTAATTTTCATGGCCAAACGACTACTAATAATGTAAGAGATGTTCTAAAATAAATGGTGATAGAGGTCATATAATTGTCTCCATGCCTTAGGAAATTAGGCACCCACCTTAGGCCCCAAATTTGACGGGCCTCATTTTCTTAGCAATAATAGAATTATTATAGGGTTTATTTAAAAAAATATTTTGTATCATTAGTTTTAATTTGTTTATCTTTTTTTAAAACATGTTTAAGGGTATAAGGTTAAAGAACATTGTTGGTGTATTTTATATGTTTTTAATTTAAGAATTAGAGATTAAAAAGTTTATTTTATTTTTTTAAAACTCCAAACACTGTGTCAAGTCGAAATAAATCAAAAAAGAAATTAAGATGGAAGGAGTACTATTTTGTAAAAAAAGTAAAAGAAAAATCATATATAAAAAAAAAAAAAAAAACTTTGCATCTCAAAATACTTTTGTAAGAAATATATTAGCAGCTTTGCATTTTAAAAAGTTAGAAGAGTAGACTTTAAATTATTTTTTTTTTTTTTTAAATTAAGATATTCAATTCATTTTTGGCTTTTGGCCACCAACGAACTTAAGCCGTCCCTGCCAGAGTTATGACCAATATCAACATCAAAGAAGTTTTTTTTTTAAAAAGATGGTTTGAATCCTTTAAATGCGGTCACAACTCAGAACGAATATAGTTATTTGATTGATCTGCTACAAGGCCAAATTATATACCGATGTATAGAATAAAAGTTTCTGTAAATTTTTTTTTTTGCAAAATGCTCTATTGGACCCTGTACTATGTCAGTTTTGTAGTTGGACACTTCTACTTACATATTTGTTATCTGGACCCCTGAACCCACGAAAAAACTACATTTTAAACGCTTTTTTGGAGAGTGTAACACACTCTCCCATGTCAGCTACCACATCAGCTGCCACATGTGCCATGTCATTTGTCACGCGTGCCACATCACCTGTCACACGTGCCACGTCATCTGCCACATCATTTTAAAAAAATAGAAAAATTGTTACATTAAATTTCAAGTCATTTTTAAAATGCTACATAACAAATTAAATATTAAAATTACTTTAATTAAATAAGAAAGATTTATAAATTGTAGAAAAATTTGAATAATTATGCTTTTGAAAGTTGAAAAATTTGAATAATTATTTTTAAAATAAAAAAATAATTAAAAAAATATTAGATTAAAATTAATTAAATATTAAAATTAATTTAAATTTTAAATTTGAATTATTAAAAAATTAATTAATTAAAATTCTTAACTAATTAATTTATTTAAATTAATTAAATTTTAAATTAATTAATTTATAAAATTTAAAATTCTTACCTAATTTAAATAAATTTTACTTAAATAATTATTTTAATTTAAATACAATTTACATATTTAAAATATTTAAGTTAAATAAATTGTGGGGGTAGGGGCTGGGGTGGGGTGGGGGGCTGGGGGAGGGGGT
>NC_061116.1:68796825-68843511 GCF_002878395.1 Capsicum annuum
GTTCTTATTATACTGTTATCTTTTTCTTGAGTTTTCTCACTTGTATTCTATTTATTTTGTATTATGTTACAATTCAAAGAATCACTTTGTTAATCCTCTTAATTACACTCAATCCTTTCCTCTTCTCTTTGTTAATTCTCTCACTAAAATTTTCTATGGTCATTATAATAATCCTCGTAATATTAATTTTTGATCGTGATGTATTTAAGATAAAAGAAAGAAAAAGATTCATTTCATTTGGTTTTATGAATTTGCAGCAAACGAGTTCAATTTTGTATTTTTGTATTTTTTATTTCTTTTAATTTTTTTTAAAGATTTTAAAGCATACCGATGAAAGTTATGAAAGTACAAAAATCTAAAGTTAAATACTTATGAACATTTATAAAACATCTATATATAAGGTGACGTACCATCTCTTTATGACCTAAAAGATCATTTTATTTATTTATTTGAATATTTCCCTTCATTTCACTAAAGAATATATAACATCATCTACTAACTAATTGAATTATATCAGCTTAACACTTGCAATTAAGGCAAAGGTATTGTGATCATTGTAACATATGATAAATCATTTAATGAACACTTATGTTTACAACTATAATGTGTGATAACTAATAAAAAGTTAGGTTATAACTATAAAATGTAAAACTACATTTTATATAGTATAAAGTTAGAAATTAGGGAAGTGATGTGAAACCTCACTTTATCCAGAGCTTTTATTTGTCTTTTTTTTTTTTACAAACTTTGCCCAACCATGGTGGATAGACACTCTAGGTGTGTTTGCGAATTCAACATTTCTTAATTGAAATGCTAACGCACCCATGATTAATGTGCATATATCCACACATGATTTCTTGGCAAACACACTCTTATAGGATGCTAATTCATGATATCGCATTGTGATTCGCTTCTCTTATCTTTATGACAATTTTTTCAATATTTTTATTTTATTTATAATTGTATAAAAGCAAAATGTGTCAATTACTACTCTCTCTGTTCATTTTTATTTTTTATGTAAAATTTTAAATGCCTCAAATTTACTATTGCACTTGTTCCTATTCTTTATTATAAAATCTAAATATTTACAAAATCATACTTTTATTTTCAACATAAAAATAAAAATATATTAAAATGAAGTAGTTTATTAATGGATATATCATTTCAAGAAGCTTAAAACAATAAATTCATCCCTTTTTACCTCTCTTAATATTGAGATTCAGTTACTCACTAAAATGGAAAATGAAACGTTGTAACTCTCCAAAACGTCTTTTCCAACCTTCTATTATTTATTGCATTTCATGATGAATCCATCAATGTTGTTTAAAGTTAATTTTCATCCAATACAAATATATAAATATACCCCTTCATTTTATTTTATTTGACACTTATACTAAAAATAGTTGTTTAAAGTTAATTTTCATCCAATGCATTTATTTTACTTGACACTTATACTAGAGATAACTATTTTAATTTATTTATCCAACTTACGAAATCAAGAGAATATATTATATTCTTATCTCTTTCTACCCTTATTATTAAATAACCTCGTAAAGTAATAATTGTAACGACCTAAAAATTTGATGAAATATGTGAAATTTGTGATTTTATGTGATTTGATTGTTTTACCCCCTCTCCGTAGTTTATTATGGTATTTTTGGGGTGTGGGAGTGATTGACATGGTTTTCGATGCATTTTGGTACCATTTATGCGATATAGTAGTTTTTGATGGCTCTAAGAGCCTTATTTTAGACTTATGGGGATATCTTTTGATCCGTGTGATGGATGGCTGAACGGATAGCGCCAACAGCTCCGAAATATCTATTTTATGCTAGGTAAACCTTTGGTTTGGGTCCCGGTGCACCTGAGCTCATTGCGACCTATTGATCGAAAAGTTGAAAAATTAAAAATATAGGTGTGGGACCCACATTTGGTCGAAACGACCTCAGATGGAAAATTCGACTTCGCCAACAAATTCAAAATATCAATTTTAGGGTGTTAGCATGTTTGGTGTGATTTTATGGATTTTAAAGCTCATTTCGATCCTCGATTTGGAAAGTTGAGATTTTGGGGGTCAACTTTATGAAAATGAGGTTTTTTTCGAAAATCAAACTTCGACAACGCATCCGAAATGTCAAATTTAGTGTGGTTGCATAGTTTATTTGCATATATCGGACTCCGAATAAATTCCGTACACCCCGTCGAAATGCGGGTTGAACATTAACAAAAAAAAACTGCAGTTATAGCAGATTTTTCACCTTTTTGGCCTATTTTGCTCATTTTTATCTTGCCTCTTGAAAGTTAAGCCCTAAAATAGCATGAGAGTTTAAAAGTAAAGTTTTTGAAAAATTGGGAAGCTAGATTAACATTTATTTCTTGATTTTATTACGGATTTAAGGTAAGAATTCACTATTTTTCTTAGTAATTTCTTGATTAATTTTTCAAAACCCAAAAAATTTTAGCGCTTGATTTTAAACCCCAATTTCACTTTTATTTTTTCACTTGAGTAATATTTCTATCTTATAATTACTAGTTTTTCATTAATTTATTCCTTAAAACAGCTCCGATTCTTAATTTTAACCCAAATTTCAAAGATTTTACTCGGTAAAGCTTTAAAATGTATTCTTTTCAATTTGAACCTTATTTTATACTCGATTTGACTTGGGTTTTCAGCTGTAGATTTTTAAAAATATGGGGAACTATTTTTGAAGTAAAGTTTTGATTTTGCCTTTCTTTTTCGAAAACCCGTTCCGAGGGTCTGTTTCAATCCTGAATCACAACTAGTCAATCTGGGTGTCGTTGATTTTGTTTTGACGCATAGATTTAATATTTGGTATTTTTAGTGGAGTTTGGAATCATTCATGAAAAGTAAGATCGTAGGTTCAAAGTGTAGCGGACCAGTTTCATTATTCGAGGTAGGTTATGACTTAATTCTTTTTGAGTGGGATGAGTAGTAAATGGTGGTACAAAATACATGTTAAGAGTTGGAACTAATTATAAAAAATGGCTATCTATGTTTTGTGCCCGTGCGGGAGCCTATATTTGATGTAATTGTTGAAATTGAGATATGATGTGATATGTGTGACTGTGTGGGGTCCTATGTGATGTTGATAGCCTTAAATGCATGTGAATAATTATATTGTGTTGTTGAAATACCTAATATGGTTTCATTGGTATATTGTGATATATCCATACTTATTGGTATATGAGACATGTGAAAATTCATGGATAAAACGAAAGTAATGAGTGAATATTAGCTCACGTGGTTATGAAATTTTAACATTGTGGTTGATTGTAGAAATACATCACGTGAATTGATCTTGGAAATACTCATTTTGAATGGTTGTGAACATTGCATCGTCATTCTCATGTCATCATACGCATCATTTCACTTGTTCATTTTACTGCTTTATATATACTTGTTTTCATATATGTGTACTTGATTTATGTCTATGTATGTGCTTTGAAAATACTGAAAATACTGACATATTGGATATTGGTATTAGATATTGAATTTTATAAACTATCTTCGAAGGATTATGCCGGAGAAGAGTTGCGAATATTGGTGATTTTGAGGCTGTGTGCCAAACATAAGGCTATGTGCCAATACCATGCATTATCATCATTATCATTATATAAATTGCACCCATTTTATTGTGTTTATGTTGTGTTTGAATTGCCATATTGACTTGTTAGCTGCCTATTTATTTTATATCTTAACTTATTAACGTCTAATTATTATATCTTCCTTTAATTGTACTTGATGATCTTGATTATACCTGTCCCTCTTTTGTTCACCTGTATGTCATATTGTGTATATTTGTATCCCTATCTTGTGTATCGTTTGTATTATATATGGATATTATAAAGTTGTTAGTGTAAGCGACGTGGGCTATTGTAACGCCTCGAATTTGATACCCGAAACTCTACACGGTCCTCATGACCTTGAAGGACCATAAGCTAACCCATGACTGATATCTGTACCTGAATACTGTATAATATACTGTATAAATGCGGAAACATGAACTGAAAGGCCATAAGGTTCAAACTGTAACATAATATCTGATAAAATATAACATCTGGGATGGGGTATAAATGCCCAAAACAAAACTGTCTAAACATACTGTAGTCTGAAAAGCCTCTAAAACATAACTGTTTGAATAAGGAGATGTTGGGACATATCCCCAACTAACCTTAACTAATAAACTAATTAATGAGATAATACAGAAATGATCATGTCCTCGAAAGATGAGAACTCACTGCTAACTCTAACTGCGGAGATTGGAATGCTACTAATGCTCTGGAGCTCATGCTTCTGAACCTATGGTATAAAATACCATAGTATAAATGTGTCAGTACTTTGAATGTACTGGTATGCATGCGAGGTAGGCTCAATGCAAAGGCTTTACATGCATGAACTACACTAACTGACTGGATATCAGGAACTTAAGAATACATGTATGAATACATAATAACTGTAACAGAGTTTGTTATAACATGATTACTGACCCTGAGTACTGATAACATGAGATGCTGATAACTGTATAACTGAAATAACTGATACAGAGCGACTGTATCTGACAGTCTAGTTTCTGATGGAACTAGCTGAGTTCTGTACTGTACTGAGTTGACTATATCTGACAGTCCTGAATTTGAAGAACTATCTGAGTTCTTTTACTGAGACTGAGACTGAGACTGAAACTGAAACTGTAACTGTGGGAGATAATCATCTAACCGACATGCCCCGAAACTAAACTGGTGGGGTCCAACCTATAACCCCAGCTGGAAGGGTATCAATATCGTGCCATGGGTAAAGATTAGTTATGAGTATACCCTCTCTGACAAGGAGCTCTTCCGTCAACCCCTCCTGGTAGGTAGCCTAAATGAGATGTATAAGTCCCTAAACACGTAGGGTGCATCTCAACCTATGCGGTTTACGTAGTTCTAGAATAAAAGGATTGCTTCTAAGGATCACACCCTCCACTGAATAACAGGTGAATCCCCATCCTTGGGTTCACTCGGTGCTGAATCCTACTCCCAACTGAATAGACACTGAACTGATTAACCGAACTGAACTGATACTAATGGTATTGTTTAGCGGAGCTAAACTGAGTTCACTAACTTTCATTGACTAATGGAATGCTACTGAGCTCTAAGGACTGACTGAGAGTACTGAAGTTACTGAGATTTACTGGGAGAGGTTACCAAGATTACTGAGTACTGAGATCACTGATATTACTGAACTACTGATATTATTGAGATTTTTGGGTTTTCCTGAATCACATGACTGACTGGGTTCTATGTATTATGACTTGACTGAGAGTATCATGAAAACATGACACTGGCTCTAGGCACACAGCTAAATTGTCGGGTACAAGTACTCCCAGGACTCGATGGAAAGTAATTGACAAAGCATGAATTTCTTGAATACATGAACCAATATCAACAATCCATAGTCCATTGATTAAGACATTTTATCAAACACTTGACATGCATGAACTTGTACATTAATAAGGATTACATATTATTATACTAGTATGACACTTTTCTTCCGCACAGGCATTTAATCAAACACATGGGGAGCATGCTAAGGTTATACAATTATCAACACATCTAATAATCATGGATACATTAATCAACTTGTAAATTGAAGAGGGTTTATCATGGTTATTGTGCAAATCTTCATATACTAGGGTCAATTATTGGAATATGTAATTTAAAACATGAATTAAAACCCCACAACATTATGAACACAAATTTAAATTCAATTTAAATCATGAACATTCATCAATACACAAATCTTGTATTTTTGAAAAGAGATTCTTGAGCTTCATGGGTGAAAGAGACCCATAAATCAACATATGATATACCTGGGTTGTGATTTCTTGAAGATTGATGGAGGAAAACTTGAATTCTTGACTTGGACTTAAAACACCTAGGGTTTTCTTATTCTTGAGGATAGATCTTTGAGAGAAAATCCTAATTTGATGTTGTGAATGAATAATGAACTTATGAGCCTTGATCTGATATAATTATGGATTAAAACAGGAGGAAAAAGACCCCAAAACCCTTTAAAAATGACTTAAAATAACTGAATGGGATCTGCAACGGCTCGTACGATGGTCCGTCGTTTCGACCGTCATACGTGGACCAAGAAAAGGACTCACTGCCTAAGTAGCGACGACTTGGGCGATGGTCCGTCGAAAGTTCGATGATCCGTCAACCTGTCCATTGCACCTTATCCAGAAGGTTGACTCACTGCCTTGGCTGCGACTAGGCGACGGTCCGTCAACCTGGCCGTTGCACCTGGGCTATTCTGACAGCTCTGAGTAAAACATCCATAACTTTTTACTCCGATACCGGATTTGGACAAAATTGGTATCGTTGGAAAGCTAATTCAGTTTTCCACATGATAAAAAGTTAAAATATTAAAAATTCCATGTACACAAAAATGGATTCATATTTCAAAATAAGTTTCTAACATTCTTGGGATGATTTCAAGCTAGGTAGAAGTACGGGGTATTACAGCTATCGTTGTGGGACATTTTCTGATTGCAGGTGACGAGCCCTTAGTGTATATTTTAAATGCTTTATTTACTACTTTGGTTGGTCGGCCTATGATACATACTGAGTACAAGTGGACCGTACTCATACCTACTGCGCTCTTTCGGTGCAAGTCTTAGCTCGAGTGTGCCTCAGCTTGCTTGATTCAAGCGAATGTTGGAGCTTGCAAGGTAGTGGTTGGACATTCATGCATCCAAAATTGACCTCTATCTTTCTATAGTAGTTATATCTTTATTAATATTCGGAGACAGATATTAATTCTTTGTAGTTATTTTTCTGAAGTATTTGACTCTTGGATTGTATAGTAGTTCTTACACTATTAACACCTGATTTTGGGCATGATTGGTATTTTGAATAAGTTCTTTCCGCATTGTTATGATTACTTATATGGTTCGGTTTCGTTCTAGAAGCCTTACCTTGGGATATTTCTGTATTTTTCTCTTTTTGTATCAATTTGGGGGATAGGTTTACTTGTCAAGGTACGCCATGACAAGTGCCATCATGACCCTCATTTTTGGATTGTGACAATAATAATCAAATTTAGAGTTCAAAAATATCATCAATAAGACTATATAGTAAAAAGAACCCTATATTAAAGTTTTCTTTGGTAGTGAAGCGACGGAATGCAGAGGCAGCAGACTGACTTCTTTCATTGAAAGCGGAAGAGAAGGTTGAAATGATCTTTCAAGAATAGTGACTTAATTGGTAATCATGATGCTTTTTTTTTTTTTTTTTTTTTTTTTTAATTTTTGACATTTATTTTTTTATCTCTTACATATAGATATCAAAACAATGTTCAACATTCTGATATTTCATTTCATCATTTTTGTAGGCAATTGCCATGGACGAAGTTTAAAACAATGATATAGCTCATTAAACGTTCAACGAAACTGAAAAAAAAAGTTCTATCATCTCTTTTTTTTTTTTTTTGGCACTTCATTATATTTCATTTTTTTTTTTTTTTGGTAAAACTTCATTATATTTCACTAAGCAATAATATAGAAGAGAGAGGAGTACACATTAACAACATGCATGCAATTGACTTTGGAAGACTTTGAAAATATTGGTGTTGATGAATGACGTAGATTATAATTTCACAAAAATGGATATTTATTAACTGTATTAACCATGATTTAGTTTTATGATGGTTCAAATGTTTAGTTGACTTTTTAATTTGACCAAGTGTTTTATGTTATCATAACCTTTTCTGTTATTTAATTAATTTATTATTTGATGTTTGTAATGTTGATTTGGAATAATTAGTTTCACACCTATGAAGCACACTACCACTAATTATTCACGTCATCGTTTTCCTTAAATATTAATTACTTTAACTATCGTCTTCTAAACTTTAAATACGATCGAGGAAAATATAGAGACTATTAAAAAAAGATTTTGATGGAACTAGAGAGTTACTGTGATGATTAGGGGTGGGCATGGTATGGTATTTACCGAATTACCATACCAAATCGAAATTTTTGATACCGTGGTTTTTTGTATTATGGTATTTAGTATGGTATATGATATACATTTTAAATTTTTTTGGTATATGGTATGATATACGATATTTACAAATGACATATCGAAATATCGAATACCAACCGAAGTATATATATATATATATATATATATATATACAAAAAAAAAATACTTAGTATTAGTATAAAAATGTTTAAACTTTGAAACTTTCGCTACTCTATCTTGAGTGAAATGTCTTTTTGGTGTAATTGACTAATAAAAAGAATTGTTTGTACTTCTTTTTCAATATTTTTACATGTGTAAAGCATTTTTATGATACAATTAAGACATGCTTTTGAAAAGTCGAAGTAATAATACTCTAGTATACGAGTATATATTGTCAAAGTTAAATAAACTATGGTTACAATTATTATACCGCAAAATACCAAAACCAAACGTCAAAATATTGAACCATACCGAATTAATATGATATGGTAACGGTATAATATTTTTAAAAATTAAATACCGAAATTATCGTACCGAAGTTTCAAATACCATACCATATCATACCATGCCCACCCCTAGTGATGATGCTGATTTGAAAGACCACTAACATATTTTATTAATTAATTGGGCTACGAAAATCTTAAAACAAACAGAATCTCACAATATATAAGGTAGAAAAATAATAGAGATGTTAAGATTAGTAATTATTTAATAATATAACTATTAATTTGATACAAACTTTTCATGTTCAAATGGTATTTGATAAATTAGGATAGTTAGCAGTGTCTCTTCAAACAAAAATAAAAAATAAAAAAATTCTTTATGCAATTCGTGAGGATTACTCTTATAACTAGTGAATATGTCTATGTTTCACACGGTTATTAAAGAAAATTAAATTATAACTAAATAATATTATAATTTTTATAATAAAAATGTCTTTGTTTTGATGAATTTTATTTTTATATTCCCCAACTGTAATTCTAATTGTTTCTTGATGTAATTATATATTAAAAGTTAATTGTTCTTTTATTATATTAGACTTCTGCTATGTTCAGACATTACTTTCAAATGAATTTCATTCCATTTTTTTTAAACGTACATGACTAACCTGATAAAATATTACACACATGGATTAAGTTTCTTATTGTCTTATTATAATGAAATAATTCATTGTATGATTAATCTATATTAAATCACCTTAGAAGCAGAAGAATCAATACATGCCAGTAGAAAGTGTTCATCAAACGCAGACAGATAAAGTAATTGAATGTTCAACATCATGCTTTCAAGAATAAATTACATTTTTCTTAACATGAATTAGTGCAGAGTGAAAGTCATAAATCACTTTCTTGTCAATACATGAATTACTAAGAAGTGAAAGTAAACATCAAAAGAATCTCAGTAAAAAAAGGTAGGACACTATCTAAAAAGAACACATATAACAGGGGTAAAGCCAAAGCAAAAAATTAAACACTACAACTTACCTAATTTTACTCAAGCAAACAACTAAACCCTACAACTTACCCGACTATTTGTCAATATACAAAAATTAAATTAAAAAAATTATCACGACCCAAAAATGAGGTTCATGATGACACTTGTCGCAACGTACCTTAACAAATAAGCCTATTAGCCAAACTGATACAAAAAGAGGAAAAGACAGAAATATCCCAAGGTAAGGCTTCTAGAATGAAGTCGAACCATATAAGTAATCATAACAATACGAAAAGAATTTATCCAAAATACTAATCATGCCCAAAATCAGGTGTCAATAGTGTAAGAACTACTAATATAATTCAAGAGTCAAATACATTAGAAAAATAACCACAAAGGAATAATATTTGTCTCCGAATACTAATAAAGACATAACTACTGTACAAAGATAGAGGTGAACTTCGGACGCATGAATGTCCAATCGCTACCTTGGAATCTCCAAGAATCGCTCGAGTAAATTAAGTTGAGGCGCACTAGAGCTAGGACCTGCACAGAACGGGCGTAATACGCATGAGTACGGTCCACTTGTACTCAGTAGGTATCATAGGCCGACTAAGCAAAGTAGTAAATAAAGCATACAAAATATACACTAAGGGCACATCACCTGCAATAAGAAAATGTCCCATAACGGTAGCCCACACCGCTTGCACTAACAGTTCTAATATATCTCACATATATTGTAACATCACACCAAGAACAAAAGTACGTATTATATCATATATAAGAAGAACAAGGGGGAACATGCATATACAAGATCATCAAATACAAGTAAAATAATATATATGATAAATACATAGATGACAAGTCAATATGACAATACAACACAACATAACACAATAAAGTAAGTACAATGTATATGATGAAGATGATGATGATGATGATGATGCACAAGGTCGTCGCACAACCTCCGGGATCATTACACAATCCCCGTATATACCTACAGAAGAAAGCCTCCCAACGCAGGACTCGTGGGGGGTTTTTCAACCCGTATACAATCCACATATCTCATATCTCCTTTCTAGCACATCTCTCGAAAAGGGTTTTATAATGTGTTACAATATCTCCTCCCCGGCACATCCCTCGGGTGGGTGGGGGTGGAGGTTAAAAAGGTGTTGCCAGTGTTTCACATATGTTGCCATGGTAGTACTAATGTTTCATGAACGAGTATGATATGAGGATGTAATGCTCACAACCAATCACAATGAGTATTTTCAAAACCAACCACAATGATATATTTCCACAGCCTTGTGAGCCAATATCCACTCATTATTTCAGTTTCATCCACGAATTTTCACATGTCTCACATGCCAGATAATGTTTGAATAGAATCACAATACATCAATGGTACCATATTAAGTATCTTAATAACACAGTACAATTATTCACATGTATTCAAGGCTATTAATATTACATAGGACCCCACACGATCACACATATCACATAATAACTCAATTTCGATAATTACATCACATATAGACCCCCAAGAAAAGTAGTAAATACAACATACAAAATATACACTAAGGGCACTTCACCTGCAATCAGAAAATATCCCACAATGGTAGCCCACACCGCTTGCACTAACAGTTCTAATATATCACATATATTATAACATACACTAAGATAGAACACAAGTATACATTATATCACATATAAGTAGAACAATGGGGAACATGCATATACAAGATCAACAAATACAAGTAAAAAAAAATAAGACAATTATATAGATGGAAAGTCAATATGGCAATACAACACAATATAAACATAATAAAGTAAGTGCAATGTATATGATGATGATGCACAAGGTCGTCGCACAATCCCTGTATACACCTATAGAGGCAAGCGTCCCAACACAGGACCCATGGCGGGTTCGTCAACCCATATATAATTCACATATCTCATATCTTCTTTTCGGTACATCTATCAGAAAGGGTTTAATAAGGTGTTACAATATCTCCTCCCTGGCACATCCCTCAGGGAGGGTTTTAAAAAGGTATTTGGAAGTGTTTCTTAGATGTTGTCATGGGGGTACCAATGTTTCATGAATGAGTATGATATGAGGATGTAATACTCACAACCAATCACAATGAATATTTTCACAACCAACCACATGATATATTTCCACAACCAACTACATGATATATTTTCATAACCAACTACAATGATATATTTCCACAACCAACCACATGATATATTTTCACAATCAATCACAATGATATATTTCTACAACTACGTGAGCCAATATTCACTCATTATTTTAGTTTCATCCACGAATTTCCACATGTCTCATATGCCAATAAAGTATAAATATAATCACAATACACTAATTGTACCATATTAAGCATCTTAACAACACAATATAATTATTCACATGTATTCAAGGCTATTAATATCACATAAGACCCCACACGGTCATACATATCACATAATAACTTAATATCGATAATTAACATCACACATAGGCTCCCACACGAGTATAATACATAAATAGCTATTTTTCATGATTAGTTTCCACCCTTAACAAGCATTTTGTATCATCATTTACTACTCAGCACTGTCTGAAAGAGTTAAGCCATAACCTCCTCAAAAGCCAAAATTGATCTGCTACGCTTCGAACTCATGATTTTACTTTTCATGAATAATCTCGACCTCCACTAAAAATATCAAATATAAAATCTACGCATAAAAACAAAATCAAAACGGACCCCAGAATAAGTTTTTAAAAAAGAAGGGCAAAATTGAAACCTTACTTCTAAAATATGTTTCCCATATTTTTAGAAATCTACAGCTGAAAACCCAACTCAAATCGAGGTTCAAATTGAAGAAAAATCACTTTAAGCTTTATCGGATAAAATCTCTAAAATTCGGGTTAAAATCAAGAATCGGAGTTATTTTGAAGGTTAAATTGATGAAAAACTAGTAATTATAAGATAAAAACATTATTCAAGTGAAAAAGAGTGAAATAGGGGTTTAAAATCAAGCCCTAAGATTTTTGGAGTTTTGAAAAATTAATCAAGGAATTATTAATAAAAGGGTGAATTCTTACCTTACATCCGTAGTAAAACCAAGAAATATATGTTAATCTAGCTTTCCAAGCTCCCACAAACTTTACTTTTAAGCTCCCACACTATTTTAGGATTTAACTCTCAGGAGTCAAGATGAAAAATGAGCAAAATAGGCCCAAAAGGTTACTTAAATAGTGCAGATTTTCTGCACTGTTATAGCAGAAAAAGCTGGTGTTTTTTCTTAAGTTCAATCCGAACTTCAACGGGGAGTCCGGGATTCATTCGGAGTCCGATATATGCAAATGAACTATGAAACCATACTAAATTCAATATTTTGGACGCGATGACAATATCAAATTTTCAAAAAAAATTATTTTCACAAAGTTGACCCTCGAAACCTGAAATTGCAATTTTCCAAACCGAGGGTCGAAATGAGATTTAAAAGCTGTAAAATCAGACCAAATATGATAACAATCTAAAATTGACATTTTGGATCTGCTGGCGAAGTCGAATTTTCTATCCGAGGTCGTTTCGACTAAATGTGGATCCCACTCCCATATTTTCATTTTTTCCAACTTTCCAATCATTAGGTCAAATGAGCTCAGGTGCACGAGATCCAAACCAAAGATCTACCTAGCATAAAATTGATATTCCGGAGCTTCTGGCACAGTCCATTCATCCATCCATTGCACGAATCAAAAGACAAACCTATAAGTCTAAAATAAAGCTCTCCAAGCTATCAAAAACCATAATATCGCATAAATGGTACCAACATGCATCGAAAATCATGTCAATCGCTCCCACACCCCAGAAATACCATAATACAACTATGAAGAGGGGTAAAATAGTTAAATCACACAAAATCACAAATTTCACATATTTCATCAAATTTTTAGGTCGTTATACCCTCGCACCTCTAATAGCACCCCTACCCCTCACACAGTTGAAATAGGAGTAGCTCTAAACACGCGAAGAGGACATTCCTTGGCCACATGGCTAGTCTCATCATGCACATAACAACCTCTATGACCGTCTCAACACAAGAAGGTACAACTTGGCCAAAAAAACCACCCTGAACTGCTGAACTAAAAGGTCCAACACCTGCACTTTATATGGCCACCTGTACTGGCCTACACTATCCATGAGAACCACTAAAATCTCTACCATGGGGAGATTGACCTTTGAATTCACAAAAATAATGCACCTTCTTGGCGCCACCCTGAGATACTTGAAGAATACCCTCTGCCGTCTAAGCATGATCCATAATACTATAAAAGAAAGCCCTAAGTGCAACCATCTAAGACATATCCAACTAAAGGGAGACATCCAAACCTTTCACAAACTTCTGAGTCTTCTCAGACTCAATGGAAATACTATCATAGGAATATCTGGATAAGGCAGGAAAATATGCCTCATACTCAACAACTATCATGGATCCTTTCTCCAAATGATCTGACTCATCCCACATCCGATCCCTCAAACTGTAAGGCACGAATCTCTCCAGAAAGGCATCAGCAAACTCATCCCATGACAACTCAGGAGCATCAATAGGCCTACAACCGATAAACAATCTCTACTAATCTCTTGAAGTATCTCTCAACTGATAGTAGTATAAGCCACACCATTAGCGCAAAATAAGTGAAACACATTTCAGAACACAAGGTATGAAAGAATTTCGCACGATAAAGAATAAAATGAGGAAAGTTTTCTAAAGATGTCTTATATCCTCTCAAAGATAGATACAGACGTCTACATATCGATCTATGAGACTCTATTAGACATCCCATTCTTGAATCTATTAGATATACCGTTCTTACACCATTGAGACCAATGAAACCTGACTGTGCTGATACCAATTTGTCATGACCCAAAACTGAGGATTATGATGGTACTTGTCGTGGTGTACCTTGACAAGTAAACCTATTTTCCAAACTAATACAAAAAGAGGAAAGAAAGAAATATCCCAAGGTAAGACTTCTAGAATGAAGACAAATCATATAAGTAATCATAACAATGCAAAAAGAAGTTATCCAAAATACCAATCATGCCCAAAATCGGGTGTCAATAGTGTAATAACTACTAATACAATTCAAGTGTCAAATACATCAGAAAAATAAACAAAAAGAAATAATATTTGTCTTCGAATATAAATAAAGTCATAACTACTGTAGAAAGATAGAGGTGAACTTCGAACGCATGAATGTCTAACCGCTACCTTGGTAGCTCTAACAATTGCCCAAGTCAGTCAAGCTGAGGTGTACTCAAGATAGGACCTGCACCAAAAGGGCGTAATAGGAATGAGTACGGTTCACTTGTACACATTAGGTATCATAGGCCGACCGAGCAACGTAGTAAATAAAACATTCAAAATATATACTAAGGGCACGTCACCTGTAATAAAAAAATATCCCACAATGGTAGCCCACACCTCTTGCACTAATAGTTCTAATGTATCTCACATATATTGCAACATCACACCAAGTTAGAATAAAAGTATGTATTATATCACATATAAGAAGAACAAGGAGGAACATGCATATACAAGATCATCAAATTCAAGTAAAAGAAGATACGATAAATACATAGATGACAGGTCAATAAGGCAATACAACACAATATAACACAATAAATTAAGTGCAAAGTATATGATAAAGATGATGATGATGCATGAGGTCGTCGCACAACCTTCGGGATCGTCGCATAATTCCCATATACACCTACGGAGGAAAGCCTCCTAACATAGGAACCATGGAGGGTTCACCAATCCGTATACAATCCACATATCTCATATCTCCTTTTTGGAACATCCCTCGGAAAGAGTTTTATAAGATGTTACAATATCTCCTCTCCAGCACATCCCTCGAGGAGGGTTTTAAAAAGGTGTTGCTAGTGTTTCTCCAGTGTTACCACGGTGGTACCAATATTTCATGAATGAGTATGATGTGAGGATGTAATGCTCATAACTAATTACAATGAGTATTTTCATGACCAACCACAATGATATATTTCCATAACCATGTGAGCCAATATCCACTCATTATTTTAATTTCATCTACGAATTTTCATATGTCTCATATGCCAAATAAAGTATGAATATAATTACAATACACCAATGGTACCATATTAATCATCTTAACAACACAATACAATTATTCACATGTATTCAAGGCTATTAATATCACATAGGACCCCACATGGTCACACATATCACATAATAACTCAATTTCTATAATTAAATCACATATAGACCCCCACATGAGCACAAAACACTAATAGATATTTTTAATGATTAGTTCTCACCCTTAACATGTATTTTGTATCATCATTTACTACCCAGCCAGTCTGAAAGAGTAAAGTCATAACCTATCTCAATAGCCGAAATCGATCTGCTACACTTCGAATCCACGACCTTACTTTTTATGAATAATATTGAACTCCACTAAAAACATCAAATATGAAATCTATTCGACAAAACAAAATCAACAACACCCATATTGACTACTTTTGGTTCGGAGTCAAAATGGACCCCGAAATAGGTTTTCAAAAAAAAGGTCAAAATCAGAACTTTACTTCAAAAACATGTTCCTCATATTTTTAGAAACCTACAGCTGAAAACCCAAGTTAAATCGAGTAAAAAACGAGGTTTAAATCAAAGAAAAATTATTTTTATAGAATCTTTGAAATCCAGGTTAAAATCAAGAATCGAAGTTATTTTGAAGGTTAAATTGATGAAAAACTAGGAATTATATGATAAAAATATTATTCAAGTGAAAAGAAGTGAAATTGAGATTTAAAATCAAGCTCTAAGATTTTTGGGGTTTAAGAAATTAATGAAGAAATTACTAAGAAAATGGTGAATTCTTACCTTAAAACCATAATAAAACCAATAAATGGATGTTAATCTAACTTTCCAAACTCCCACAAACTTTACTTTTAAGCTTCCACACTATTTTAGGGTTTAACTCCCAAGAGGCAAGATGAAAAATGAGCAAAAAGGGCCAAAAAGTGGTATTTATATTGCAAATTTTCTGGTATTTGCACCAAATCTTTCCCTTCAAATTCACCTCGGATTTCGACAGGGTGTTTCGAAATTCATTCGGATTTTGATACATGCAAATGAACTATGCAATCATACTAAATTTGACGTTTCAAATGCGACGACGATATCAAATTTTTTTAAAAAACATCATTTTCACAAGGTTGACCTTCGAAACCTGAAATCATAATTTTCCAAATTGAGGGTTGAAATAAGATTTAAAAGCCGTAAAATCATACCAAGCCTGCTAACACTCTAAAATTGACATTTTGGACCTGCTGGTAAAGTCAAATTTTTCATTCGAGGTCGTTTTGATCAAATGTGGATCCCGCACCCATATTTTTAAATTTTCAACTTTTTGACCAAGTGGTTGAAATAAGCTCGGGTGCACCGAAACTTGAACCAAAGGTCTATCTAGCCTAAAATCAATATTCTAGATCTGCTGGCGCAGTCTTTTCAGCCATCCATCGCACGGATCAAAAAATATCCAAATAAGTCCAAAATAAGGCTCTCGATACCATCAAAAACTTCAATATCGCATAAATGATACCAAAATGCATCGAAAATCATGTCAATCACTCCCACACTCTAGAAATACCATAATACAACTATGGAAAGGGGTAAAATAGTAAAATCACAAATTTTGTCAAATTTTTAGGTCATTACAAGAATTAAAGTAAAAGACATGTTGCACAACAACTGTTTTTCATACCACCTCATAATGAATAGACTCTAAATTCAAACAATGTTAATCTTGAGCTTAAAAAAATATTTATTTTAATGAGGATGAAGACTACAAGTTAATCACCTTTACTAATCTTATCATTTATTACAATTATTTATTCTTTGTTGACTTTACTTTTTATTTTCATTTTCCTCATTAAAATTAATTTTACAGTTACAACTACATGAACATAAATTGAAATTTAATTATCATTAAGATTATGTTATATTAATTTTCCTTATGTGGGTTGTCTCAAGCAAATGATGAATTGAGTTTCATGGCAAAAGATCTATTTTAAGGATAGTTTGAATTTTATTTCATAAGAATTTAATAATCCATTAAGTTAGCAGATTATATAAAAAAGTTAAGGTGTTACATCATTTTATCTATGTTTCTCCTTTATATTTATTTTTAATATAACGACAAATAAAATGAATAAATTATGTGTAGTAATTTGAACTATTTAGAGAAAGCAAAAATATATATATATAATTCCACAAAAGACATTCATGTCATTTATAAAAATTATTTATTCTTTGTTGCCTTCACTTTTTTTTTCATTTCATTTATAGCATTAATTTTACAGTTACAACTACATAATACATAAATCGGAATTCAATTATCACTAAGATTATGTTATATTAATTTCTCTTATATGAGTTATCTCAAGCAAATGGTGAATTGGGTTCTATTGCGAAAGGTCTGTTTTAAGGACAATTTGAATTTTATTTCATGAGACTTTAATAATCTATTTAGTTAGTAGATTATATAAAAGAATTAAAAAAATTAAGGTATTTCATCATTTTATTTATATTTCTCTTTTATATCTGTTTTTTGTATAATGACAAATAAAGTGAACAAATTGTATGTAGTAATTTAAACAATTTAGATAAAGCAATATATATATATATATCCGCAAAATTCTAAGCTTAACCCAGTCCGTTAAAGCTTGAAAAGAGGTCCCAGACTTAGAAATTTCAGCTAAGTGTTTATACTTAGAAGTATTTTAGCCTTCGTAAGTTGAAGATCGTATTTCATGACCCTTATGACCTTAAAGTATCAATTTTTAGGTTTATTCATGATCAGGAATGTCAGTAGGTCACTTCGGATAAATTTTGAATTTTTCAGACCTCGTTTGAACCATGCTCAAGTGACCAAAATAGTAGGTCAATACGATCTTGACGCGTCGCGTCGACAGAAAATTTTCCCTAGCTTTCAGTGCAATTCTAGAGAACCATCGCAAACTCAACGCGATGTGTTGGTAATTGCATTGATGCCATCAACGCGACACATTGGTTTGTGCATCACTGGACACGTTTTCAGTCATTAAAAGCCCATATCTAGAGGGGTATTTGGGTTATTGTTCCACCCATTTTCAGCCCCAAAACATCAAATCAAATGACCCTAGAGGCTAAATTGCTCACTTTCTTTCGAATTCTCTCAAATTTACTCAAGAACAAACCCTAGGGCTTTTAATTTCAAGAGCAAATCTTCAAGAACAAACCATCAGTTTTCACAAATTCAAGCATTAAGGTATGTGAAGTGTTCATCCAAGGGTTTCCTTCCACCCATGGAGTTAAAGAAACTCTTTTAAACTACAAGTTAATTAATTTCATGAATTCCATATGGGATTTGAGTGTATTCATAATTATGATGTTAATAGTGTTCTGATCCATGGTTTATTTCAAGTTTCATGTGAAATTACTTATCATGTATATAGTATTATGTGAATTCATGTTAAAAACCCTTGAGTTTCGAATTGGGATTTGAAATTACGATGCCTACATGTTGTTTAGTATCATGTGCATAGATTATGTTCCCCAAGTTCTTGATAAATTGCCCAGGTAAATTAAATATGAAAATCATGACATGCTAACATATGTGCAAGCTTATATCTTACAAGTTTTTGATAAAATACCTCTATGAATGAGTTGTGAGCAAGTGAAAATTGTTATGCTTTCAGGTTTATGCTATGCTTTACTTTTCTTGATATCAAGTCCTGGGGGTATTCAATACTCGAAAATCTAGCAGCTTACCTAGAGTTACAATAGTTACGGAATAGTCTTAGTAGCATTACAAACAGTAGTACTCAGTAATTAGTCACAGTCTCAGTTCAATATTTAGTTCATAGCTCAGTAGTATTCCATCAGTCTGCGAGACCCAGTAAACTCAGTTCAGTTCATTTAGACAACATGATCAGTAACAGTTCAGTCTAGCCTACTATAGTTTAGAAATTAGTTCAGTGTCTATTCAGTTGGGAGTAGGATTTAGCACTGAGTGAACCCAAGGATGAGGACTCACCTGCCAGTAGAGGGTATGATCCTTAGAAGCTGTCCTTGCATTCCAGAACTACGTAGCCAACATAGGTTGAGATATCAACCTGACAGTTGAGGGTTAATGAGGTGTTCTTCCTTCATGTTGAGGGTACCATCGTTCTCGTTCAGAGCACCTGCCAGATGAGGGTGACTCAACACTTGTCTTTACCCATGGAATGGTACTGACACCCTTCCAGATGAAGTTATAGGTTGGACCTCAATCAGTTCAGAGAGGGGCATATCAGTTAGATGATTACCTCCCACAGTTTCAGTTTTAGTGTTGGTATAGAACTCAGTTCAGTTCTACAGAACCAGGACTGTCAGATACAGTCACCCTACTCAGTATAGAACTTAGTTCAGTTCTACAGAATCAAGACTATCATAAATAGTCATGCAACTATTAGTAATACGTTATCAGTAAACTCAAATATCAATTATTCAGTTATCAGAACTCAGTATCCAGTGTGACTATGATCTCAGACACAATATATGTTGATATGTGCACAGTATTACATAATCAGTGTTTCACCAGTTTTAGTTATATATGTACTATCATTCAGTTGTATTCATGTTACTTAGTCAATTATTGTTCATACATATGAACCTATGCATATCAGCCTACCTCACTTAGAATACCAGTACATTCAAAGTATTGACGCATATTTTTTTTGTGCTATGATGTCTTATATCATAGGTTTAGACGCACGGGCTCTTGATCGTACTTAGCAATTTAGCCCATCAGTAGCAGACTTGTGGTGAGTCCTCACAGTTCAAGGACAAAGTTATTATTTAAGTATTTCAGTATGTTTTTCAGTAGTTGGAGTTAGTTGAGGGCTTGTCCTATCAACTTTATTTTCACAAAGTTCAGTTAGAGACTTATCAGACTTGATTATTTTGGATAAATGTTCAGATTTTAGTTTTTCCAGTATCAGTATTTAATGTTCAGATGTGAACCTTATGATAATATCAGCCTATTTTCCACATTTTATTATTATTATTATTTAAATATTGTAGCAGGTACTAGTCATGGGTTAGCTTGTGGTTCTTTGGGATTATAAGCACCGTGTGACGTTCGGGGTGCAGACTCGGGGCGTTACAAACTTGGTATCAGAGCCTAAGGTTCCATAGAATCCTAAAAAGTTTGAAAGTCACATCTAGTAGAGTCTTGTGCATGGGTGTGTAGCGCACCACACTTATGGACAAGAGCTTATGAGGTATTGAAATTTTTTCCTTCTTTCATTATTCATATCGTGTGAGTGAGCATGAGCTCAAGTTACTATCTCAGTATAATCCTTTTATTACTTTTATTTACAGAACATGCCTCCCAAAAAGAATAACAGAAGAAGAACAGAAAATCAGCCATCACCTCAGCCCGTTTAGGTAGATCCCCTGGATGAGCATGTCTCCCATGTTGAATTTAAAGCCACTTTTACTACCCTAGCTAATTCTGTTGTAGCTCAAAATAAACGGCCATCTACTATTCAGGCCAGCCTAGTGGCCAATACTTCTGCAGCTAAAATTTGGGACTTCACCCGAATGAACCCTCCAGCTTTTATCAGGTCTAAGTCAGATGAGGACCCACCAGAATTTCTTGACCAGGTGTAGAAAGTCACAGATATTATGGGGGTGACAGCTAGGGAGAGTGCTAAGTTGGCCACATATCAGTTACAGGATATGGCTCACTCATCGTTCAAGTAGTGAAAGGCAGAGAGGGTCGATGATGCAGGGCTCGTAGAGTGGGAAGAGTTTTCCACTATTTTTTTGGTCAGGTTCTTCCCATTGGAGTTGAAAGAAGTGAAGGTGTTAGAGTTTATTATTCTAAAGCAAGGCAATATGACAGTGAAAGAGTATTCTCTTAAGTTTACTCAGCTAGACAGATACGCTTCTCATATGGTAGCAGATAACAGATCTAAGATGAGTAAGTTTGTGTCTGGAGTGTCTAGCAGTGTGGTAAAGTAGTGTAGGACCGTAATGTTGATTAAGGAGATAGACATATCCAGGCTCATGGTCTATGCTCAGCTGATAGAGGAGGCTAAGAATAGGGAGAAGGAGAGAGAGAACAAGAAAGTTAGAACAGGTAGCTTGAACTTTACTCAGCCTAAGTCATAAGGTAGAAATCATTCTTAAGTTTGCCCAAAATCTTTAGTTCCATCTCCATCCTCAGCCAGTTCTCCAGTGCCAAAATTCAGAGACGATAATAAATATAAGGGAACAGGCCCTAAAGCTTAGGGTAGTGTTAGCAGTGCCTGAACAAACCCTCTTTGCTAGAAATATGGCAGAAACCTCCAGGGTGTCTGCAGGGCTGGCAGTGATGTATGTTTCGAATGTGGCAAGCCAGCCCATAGAGTCAAAGTTTGTCCCCAGTCAGGTTCTTAGGGTCAGTATAATCGTCCTTCAGCTCAGTTTAGTCGCCTGAATCAGTGGGGTGTAGCTTTCAGTGCCACCAGTGGGCATCGCCCAAATAAACTCTATGAACTTCAGTACCGACAGGATCAAGAAAGTTCTCCTGATGTGGTCACTGGTACGTTACAAGTTTATCATTTACAAATTTATGCTTTGCTAGACCCAGGAGCTTCTTTATCCTTTATAACTTATTATATAGTTGTTAACTTCAGAATCAGTCCCACAATCCTAGCAGAGCCTTCCTCAGTGTCTACCCCAGTGGGTAAATCTATTATAGCCCGACAGTTATATAGGAACTGTCTGATTATGGTATCTCATAAAGTCACTTCAGCAGATTAGTAGAATTAGATATGACAAATTTTGATGTCATTATTGGCATGGATTGGCTTCATTCATACTATGCTTCAGTTGACTGCAGAAACTGAATCGTCCATTTTTAGTTTTTGAATGAACCTTTCCTTGAATGGAGGGATAGTACTTCAGCACTTAGGGTTCAGCTTGTTTCTTACCTTAGGGCGAGAAAAATAATATTTAAGGAATATGTCTATCATCTCGTTCGAGTCCAAGACCCTAGTTCAGAAACCCCTAATCTTGAGTCAGTATTAGTAGCATGTGAATTCCCAGATGTGTTTCCTGAAGATATTCCTGGAGTCCCTTCCGAGCGGGAAATTGACTTCGAAATATACCTTTTTTCAGATACTTAGTCTATCTCTATTCCGCCATACAGAATGGCTCCAGAAGAACTCAAAGAGTTAAAAGAACAGTTTAAGGATATCTTAGATAAGGGATTCATCATACCTAGTATTTCCTCATAGGGCACACCAATTCTATTCGTGCGTAAGAAAGACAGTTCTCTTAGAATATGTATAGACTACCGCCAGTTAAATAAAGTCACAGTCAAGAACAAGTATCTACTTCCCCAAATCAATGACTTGTTTGACCAACTTCAAGGTGCCAGCCACTTTTCTAAGATATACCTCAAACCAATCTATCATCAACTCAGGGTTAGAGAATGTGATATTTTAAAAATAGCTTTCAGAACTCGGTATAGCCACTTCAAATTCTTAGTCATGCCATTTGGTCTTACAAATGCCCTAGTAGCCTTCCAGTACTTGTACATGTTCGTCATAGTCTTTATTGATGACATTCTTGTCTACTCCTGCAGTGAACATGATTATGCAGACCATCTCAAAATATGTTACAAACCCTTAGCGCCCATCAGTTGTTCACCAAATTTAGTAAATGAAAATTTTAGCTACGGTTAGTAGCTTTCCTTAGCCATTTAGTTTCTGGTGATAGCATTAGAGTTGATCCTCAAAAGACCAAAGTAGTGAGAAGCTGACCTAGATCTATCTCTTCGTCAGATATCAGGAGTTTTTTGGGTTTTGCTAGCTATTACCGATGGTTTGTCAGGGGATTCTCATCTGTTACATCTCCCATGTTCAGATTGACTTAGAAGAAAGTCAAATTCCAGTGGTCAAATTTTTGCGAAAAGAGTTTTCAGGAGTTGAATACTCGACTCACTATAGCTTCTGTTTTGACTTTACCAGATGGCTCAGACGAATTTGTAGTATATTATAGTGCTTTCAGAGTGGGTTTGGAGTATGTTTTGATGCAGAGAGGTAAGGTCATAGTCTATACCTCTAGACAACTTAAGCCCCATGAAAAGAATTATCCAACTCATGATCTTGAGTTAGCAACTGTTGTATTTACCTTAAAGATTTGGAGGCATTATTTGTATGGGGTACATGTAGATGTGTTCACAGACCATAAAAGCCTATAGTATGTATTTTCTCAGAAAGATCTGAACCTGCATCAGAGAAGGTGGCTAGAGTTATTGAAAGACTACAACATGAGCATCCTGTATCACCCGAGCAAGGCTAATATAGTGGCTGATAATCTCAGTAGGATATTTATGGGTAGTGTTACTCACGTGGATGATAATAAGAAAAAGTTAGTTCAAGAACTTCATCAGCTTGCCCGACTAGGTGTTCGCTTAGTCGATTCAGTAGAGGGAAGTATGTGGGTGCAGAACAGTTCAGAATCATCTCTAGTTTCCAATGTAAAGGAAAAGCAGGACAGAGATACCGGTCTAGTTAAGTTAAAAGAGTTAGTCAGAGATCAAAAGGTAGAGGCTTTCTCCCAAGGGGGAGATGGTGTTTTACATTGCCGGGGTTGGTTATGTATGCCAGGTGTAGATGACCTGAGGTAATGAATTCTTACAGAAGCGCATGGTATATGTTTCTCTATTCATCTTGGGGACACTAAGATGTACCACGATTTGTGAGAGATCTATTGGTAGAGTGGGAAAAAGAGAAACATTTCAGAGTTTGTAGCTAAGCGCTCGATGTGTCAGCAGGTTAAGATCGAGCATCAGAAGCCTAGTGGTTCCATGCAAGAGTTCAGTATTCTCATGTGGAAGTGGGATGAAGTGAACATGGACTTTATGATGGGTTTGCCTCGTACTCGTCATCTGCACGATTCTATTTGGGTTATTATAGACAGAATGACCAAATCAACTCACCTTTTACCAGTGCATACCTCTTATTCAACTGAGGATTATGCCAACCTCTATATTAGAGAGTTGGTCAGATTGCACAAAGTTCGATTGTCCATTATCTCAGATAGAGGTACCCAATTCACCTCTTATTTTTAGAAAGCCTTCTAAAAGGGTCTTGGTACCCATGTTCACCTCAGTACAGCCTTTCACCTTCAGGCAGATGGTCAAGTAGAGAGGATCATTCATACTTTAGAAGATATATTAAGGGCGTGTGCAATTGACTTTAAGGGTAGTTAGGATGACCACTTGCCTTTGATTGAGTTCGTATATAATAACAGCTATCATTCTAGTATTCAGATGGCTCCTTTTGAGGTGCTTTATGGGAGGAGATATAGATCTCCTATTGGTTGGTTTGAAGTGGGTGAGGCCACAGTGGTAGTGATATAAGTACGACCACGAGGATGGACATGTGAACGTGTAATGAACCTGAGGCTTGGAGTGTGCAAGAAAAATGCAAAAGAGGGCCTAAAACACACACCAAAACTGAACCTACACTACACTCCATGGGCGACATTTTGAGGCTTTTCATTAAAGGGCCTTTTGGTCATTTTGTATTCTAGTTGTAACCTAGTATAAATAGAACATTGTAGGTCATTTTTGTCTTAGAATTTGATGATATTGTAAGTTGTATAACACTTTGAAAGACAAGTCCTCTCTTCTCTTTAGGAGGCAACCCCAAACTAGGGTGATACTAGTGTGCAATCACTAGTGTTGCATTCATGGATTGAGACATTAGTGTTTAGAGGAGTTAAAGTCCCTCTTATGTCAACGTAGGAGTTAGGTTAACCGTTGTGTGTAGCATTAAAGGTTAAAGAGTATCACATGTTCTTGTGTTCTTAAGATTATACCAACCAAGGTCTAACTATCTATCTTTTTTGTTTATTGTAATCTTGTAACCGTTTGTGTATCTTGTAATCTTCAATCCGTGAGTTGTTGTGTTTTATTGTTATTTTTCTTATCATATTATTCTCATCTTATTGTTATTTTTTCTGTTTAGGTGTTGAAAATACACTCTATCTCGTCATTGTGTGTTGTAGTGAATTCGAGAGTTGGTCTCCAATAGGTCTTTGAATCTTATGATTTGTGGACTGTTTGGAGTGTAATTTTGTGTATCCCTTGGTTTTCTTGTATTAGGTATGGCCTGACTTGGTATTTGGTACCTTAGAAGAGGTTCAGTTGATCAGGAAAAGGTTTAAGACAACTCAGAGCTGATAGAAATCGTATGCAGATATGCAAAGAAGGGATCTTGAGTTTGAGATTGGAGATTTTGTGTATTTGAAAATCTCTCCTATGAAAGGGGTGAAGAGGTTTGGCAAGAAGGGGAAGCTCAGTCCCCGATATGTCAGTCCTTACCGAATTCTCAGCCGTTTCGGAAAGGTATCTTACGAAATTGAGTTGCCTTCAGACTTAGCTTCTGTACATCCAGTGTTTCATGTCTGTTTGCTAAAAAATTGCATAGGATACCCCGCAGTTGCAGTTCCTTTAGAGGGTATAGATGTTCGGAACAATCTCTCTTATGAGAAGGTCCCAGTCGAAATTCTTGACCATCAGATTCGCAGACTGAGGAATAAAAAAGTTCTGTTAGTCAAAGTTCTTTGGTGGAATCAGTCCATTGAGGGAGATACTTGGGAAGAAGAAGCAGATATGCGGACCAAGTATCCTCACCTTTTCTCCTCAAACTAAGACTCAGCTCAAGGTAACAGTTTTCCTTAAATTTATTTAGTTCCATGCTCAGATTACCTTTACAACTTGTAATAGTTCAGTTGCATAGCATTTTTATATCATGCATATCTTCATGAAACAACTCAGTCACGTGTCATGTTTTTAGAACTTAGTCATGCTTCAGTTATGCATGTTCAATATAAAATCTCAATATATCAGTATTTTCAGTTATATAATCACGCTTCAATTGTGTGCGTTCAGTATATAAATTCAGTCTATTAGTACTCTCAGCTTAGTCAATCTCATTAGAGGACAAATGTTCCCAAGAGGAAGATATTATAGGACCCCACAAAATTCTAAGCTTAACTCAGCCCGTTAAAACTTGAAAAAAAGGTCCCAAACTTAGAAATTTCAGCTAAGTGCTTATACTTAAAAGTATTTTAGCCTTCGTAAGTTGAAAATCCTATTTCACGACCCTTAAGACCTTAAAGTATTAATTTTTAAGTTTATTCATGATCAGGAATGTCAGTAGGTCACTTTGGGTGAATTTCAGATTTTTTAGACCTCGTTTGAACCATGTTTAGGTGACCAAAATAGTGGGTCGATGTGATCTCAACACGTCGCATCGTCCATCGCGTTGACAGATAATTTCCCCCAGCTTTCAGTGCAATTACAGTGAATCAATGCAAACTCGATGCGGCTCATTGGTTATCGCGTTGATTCCATCGATGCAATGCATCGGTCTGTGCATCACTGGATATGTTTTCAGTCATTAAAAAGCCCACGTCAAAAGGGATATTTGGGTCACTATCCCACCCATTTTAGCCCCAAAACATAAAATTAACCAACCCTACAGGCTAAATTGCTTACTTTTTTTTTTTCAGATTCTCTCAAATTTACTCCAGAACAAACCCTAGGGCTTTTAATTTCAAGAGCAAATCTTCAAGAAGAAACCATCAGTCTTCACGAATTCAAGCATCAAGGTATGTGAAGTGTTCGTCCAAGGGTTTCCTTCCACCCTTGGATTTCAAGAAATTCTTTTAAACTACAAGTTAATTGATTTCATGAATTTCATGTGAGATTTGAGTGTATTCATGATTATGATGTTAATGGTGTTATGATCCATGGTTTATTTCAAATTTCATGTGAAATTATTTATCATGTGTGTAGTATCATGTGAATTCATGTTAAGAACCCTTGATTTTCGAATTGGGATTTGAAATTATGATGCCTACATGTTGTTTAGCATCATGTGCATAGATTATGTTCCTCAGGTGCTTGATAAATTGCTCATATGAATTAAATATGAAAATCATGACATGCTAGCATATGCGCAAGCTTATATCTTGCAAGTGTTTGATAAAATGCATCTATGAATGAGTTGTGAGCAAGTGAACATTGTTATGCTTTTTAAGTTTATGCTATGCTTTACTTTTCATACTATTGAATCCTTGGGTTATTCAATACCTAAAAATCTAGCTGCTTACCTAGAGTTGCAGTAGTTACGGAATAGTCTCACTAGCGTTACGAATAGTAGTACTCAGTAATCAGTCACAGTCTCAGTTCAATATTCAGCTCAGAACTCAATAGTATTTCATCAGTCCGCAGGACCCAGTAAACTCAATTTAGTTTAGTTAGATAACACGATCAGTAATAATTCAGTCTAGCCTAGTACAGTTTAAAAATCAGTTCAGTATCTATTCAGTTGGGAGTAGGATTTAGCACCGAGTTAACCCAAGGATGGGGACTCACCTGTCAGTAGAGGGTGTGATCCTTAGAAGCAGTCCTTGCATTCCAGAACTACATAGCTAGCGTAGGTTGAGACATCAACCTGCCAGTTGAGGGTTGATGAAGTGTTCTACCAGCAAGTTAAGGGTACCACCATTCTCATTCAGAGCACCTGCCAGATGAGGGTGACTCAACACTTGTCTTTACCCATGGCATGGTACTGACACTCTTCCAGCTGGGGTTATAAGTTAGACCCCAATCAGTTCAGAGAGGGACATGTCGGTTAGATGATTATCTACCACAGTTTCAGTTTTAGTATCGGTATAGAACTCAGTTTAGTTTTACAGAACCAGAACTGTCAGATACAGTCACCCAACTCAGTATAGAACTTAGTTTAGTTCTACAGAATCAGGACTGTCAAAAATAGTCACCCAACTATCAGTAATATAATTATCTGTAAACTCAGATATCAGTTATTTAGTTATCAGAACTCAGTATCCAGTGTGACTATGATCTCAGACACAGTATATGTAGATATGTGCACATTATTTCATAATCAGTGTTTCATTTGTTTCAGTTATACATGTACTCTCATTCAGTTGTATTCATGTTACTTAGTCAGTTATTGTTCATGCATATCAGCCTACCTCACTTAGCATACCAGTATATTCAAAGTACTGACGCATACCTTTCTTTTGTGCTATGATGTCTTATATCATAGGTTCAGACGCACGGGCTCTTGATCGTACTTAACAGTCTAGCCCATCAGCAGCAGACTTAGTGGTGAGTCCTCATAGTTCGAGGACAAAGTTGTTATTTCATTATTTTAGTATGTTTTTCACTAGTTGGAGTTAGTTGGGGGCTTGTCTTATCAACTCCATTTTCAGACGGTTCAGTTAGAGGCTTGTTAGACTAGATTATTTCAGACAGATGTTTAGATTTTAGTTTTTTCATTATCAGTATTTGATGTTCAGATGTGAACCTTATGGCAATATCAACCCATTTTTCACATATTATTATTATTATTCAAATATTGCAGCAGGTATCAGTTATGGGTTAGCTTGTGGTCCTTTAGAATTATGAGCACTGTGTGACGTTCGAGGTGCAGACTCGGGGCATTACAACACACACACACACACAGATATATATATTCTTGCTTAGAGAAAGTTAAAGGTGTATTTATGTGCAGTAATATACAAGAGACATTCATGTCAAGTGGGTCTTATGTCCTACTACTCAAATCTTCACATAGTCATCATTTCTTCTTTATTTCACCCGTTCACTATTTGATCTTCTTCTTATCCCTGTAAAAAATAATACATTACAAAAATTAATAAATAATGAATAAGAATTATAAGAAAATAGATTTAAATTATACATGTTCTTACTTAGAAGTTACAAATAATATAGGATAATAATAATAACAAATTTAGTGTAAAGCAAATCAATCAAAATGCCAAAAGAACAATACACGAAGAAGAAGAAAAAACAACAACAATATATCCAAAAGAAAAGAATAAGGAGGACATTTTAGAAGGTACACAAATGAATTTTTTTAAAAAGAATGTATGTTAGTTCAAAAAATATATAGTGAATGCAATACCCTTAATTTTGTTGATGGAGGGAAGAAGACTTATAATGCTCCTATTTATAGGACAACAATATGAAATATGAAATGATATCATGAAAGGAGTTATGATCATCAAAGGTCATGAGAGTAATGGAAATAAAAAACATTAAACTTTTATATTAAAGAATATAAATAAATGTAGGAGTAGTAATTGATCCATTCATTTTGATTATTAGTCAAATTGATTGATAAATGAAAAAATGAAGAAAAAAGTTCAAAAAAAGGAGAAAAAAGATAAATAAATTTTCTTGCATCTAATAGGCGCCACATCAACATACTACTTAGCCTCCTTTATATATATATATATATATGATAAAATAATAAATCGTTAGTATTTTCAATTTTAGTTTTAATAAATTTTTTGTACTTTCAATTTATCTTCGATAGTTTGTACATGTGTTTATTGGTTCTTTTATTTCATGCTTAAAATTAATTAATCAAAAGTTCTTATCAAAACTATGCAAGTGTGAACAAAATTTTAGAAGAATGATAGGCATGTTATAAGAAAAAGAACATAAAAATGATACAACTTTTTATAAGCTTTTGCCATGTTATTATGTATCTCAATAATAATTTCTTGTTTTTTTATTTGGGTGGATGGGTGGGGGGAGGGGGTTTGAAAATGAAGAAGAGTTCAAAGTTATTTGCAATTAATTTGTTAAATTCGTGATTTCTTAATGTACCAAAGTAAAAGATATTAGCTATGAATTCACTCATAAAAAGCATTAATTTATATTTGTAAGAAATATTTTTTAATTTTCTCCATCATAGATATGTAATTAATTGTTTAATACTTATAGATATAATTTTTTGTTGCATAACTCTTTTCTCCATTAAATTTATTTTTGATTTTCTTATTCAAATTCACATACATAAGTTTAAATTGGTGTTTCATATTCAACTAGAATGTTTCTCACAGTTATTTTTGTCAAATTATTTCTACATAACATTAGATACTAAATTAATATATTTTCAATCATATTTTAGTTTGTTCAAATTCGCACGGACAAGTACACTAGTTTAAAATGAAGGGAGTATTATTTGTGAGAGGAACAACATGCTTTATGTAATTCTTAATCATAGATTTTGCTCCTAGCATGGATTGTTGTGGTATTAATTTGAAGAAAAAAAATATATTAGAGATGATCAATAGGAAAATCCTTACGACCATTTAAATGAGATGTATGCTAGAAAAGTTGACAGACTAAAAAAAATAAAAAATTAGATAAAGGCTTATGCGTGCAATTGAAATAGTCCAGATTTCAGTAAAATGGGAGTGCTCTTAGTCTAACTTTCAAAATTATAATTCATAGTGTTATAAATATGTTACCATATATAGTGACTGTTTATTTATGAAAATGTTAGAAACATCAACTTTTGGGACAAAGTTAATTTTTTTTTTATAAATAAAGAGGTTTTCCTTCATTATAAAAAATCCCTCGAGAAATTCTTCAAGAGAAAGAAGAACTACTTTCTCTTCTCTCTCCATTCTTCTTGTTCTTACAGTATATTTCATAACACGTTAACAACATGAGGTTCTACCATCCGAGTTTAATTTATAATACGAGGTTACATAAGTATCTAGTTAAAAAAATATAACCAATTATTATTGGTCACATAATAGATCATTGGTTGGACGTTTTGCTATTATCCATAATCAATAATAAAATTTTCCTTCACTCAAGGCTGACTCGCATTGTTATTACTTTGATATGAGGTAAGTTTTTTCCTCCTATATTTCTATTGGGTTATGTTATTTTACTTTGAGAAGAAAAATATGATGTGAAAAAAATTACTTCATTGGCAAAGTAAGTTTATACAATAAAAAAGCATAGATTTCTCAATTCTTTTACGAACTTGTCCATATTTGCTTTATATATCAATTATATTATATGATTGAGTTAAACAAACATATGTTGGGTTCGTTAGATATAAGAGAACCTGATTGGTTCAGAATAATTTATCCCTTAAATTTATTCATGAAGAATGATACTATTAAAAGCATGATGATGGATTTAAGTCTCATCTCATTAAAAGAGTATGACATTAGGTTAGAGTCTCGATGCATCATGATTTATAGCCTAAGATTCATCTCATTAAGAGGGTAAAATATTGGGTTAGAGTCTCGATGCATCATGATTTATAGCCTAAGACGCCTTTATATAGATAACACGTTGAGTTTTAATGTCAATATACCATATTAATGATATAATGATGGCTAAGGCAAAATAATGTGTATTTGGTGAAAGTCATGAAACTTGTTCTATTGAATATGCTCCATTCCTTGTAGTGTATGTAATAACAATAAATTATATGTATGCCTCTATTTAGTATTTTAGTAACAATATCTAAAAAGAAGCTATAAGCTATCATAATTTAGCATGCTTAAAGAATGATTATATTCCGTTCCCGGGGAATGAGAATTTTGATTGTTCTAAATACAGATCCATACCCTGGGGTAAATGTGACTGTATTAGTGAAGCTTACAAATTTGATTGTGTCTTTAGTTGTGAAGATATTACAATCCATCTCCAAAAGAGGTAGAATAATTGGAAGACTGAATATTTTCAAGTTACTATGGTAAGAACTACGAATATGAAAAGCTACCCACACATGATGAGATCACATGCCATAATAAACTAAAAATTTATTATTTATTGATACAAAATTCATGTCACGGAAAATAAGAAGTTTACTAAAGTAAAAAAGTACATTGTCATGGTAAACTTAGAGTTTACTATTACAAATAAATTCATAAGTTGACATGAACTATTATGATATTTCAAAGATGTGCATTTTGATTATTGAACATGTAATGAAGAATTAGAAGATTCTTCAAGAATTATTAATGTTGTTTGTTCTCATGATAAGTTGGTAGAACCAACTAATGTTGGAATTTAATCCCTTAAATCTAAAAATTATAAAAGGTAAATAAGAGTTCGTTCACCTATCATGTGATATATATTAGGATGCATCAATATAAGATGATCACATGAGTGTCTATTGTCAAATTGCAGTTGGCGTTCATAGATTTGCTTACTCAATATAAATTGAGTTACGAGCATAATTTTCAGATTATATAATTAAGATAATTCATTTTGATAATGTTGATTTGGCATTGAATGCTTCCGATAAATTGTTGAACTATTACTTGTAAGGAAAAGCTTCATGTGTTGGTCTAAAGTATGATATATTGCATACAATAGCACTTGTTTGCATTAGACCAAAAATTATGATTAATTTCTCCCTCTCAATTGGTTCAAGGTCAGAAACTAATTATTCAATCTAATAATTTTGTTGTATGGTATATGATTAATGAATATATAATGATGCATAAAGATGGATTCTCTAAAGTAAATTGAGATGCATGTTAGTTTTCCTAACATGAGGGGAAGATAATAAACAACTAAAAATATGTTGTGAATTATCATCAATATGATCCTCATTCAAAAGATAATTCAAGTTCAAATGCTAGGAGCATTTGCTGACCCAATATTATTCTCATATTTAGTTGTAAATGCTCATCAGAGGTAGAGGTATGGACTGCGTACATCTTACCCCCCCCAGACCCCACTAAGTGGGAATACACTGGGTTTGTTGTTGTTGTTGTTGTAGTTGTAAATGCTCCAAATTGAATATCTCTGAAGGACAAAATCTACTGCATGCATGAAGCATGGTAGATCAATCGGTTCTAAATACAATAATTCTTGAAAAAAAGAAGAAGCAAATAATCATAATAAGGAGGCAATGTGCTTTTAAAGAGCCAACAATATAACATTTCATAAAATCTTATGAAAGGTTCAGGTACCTAAAAATAATGATGTGATGAGATCTTAAAATGTTAAGTCACATTATGAACTAATACAAAATAATATATCGTCGATGATATCTTTGATACAATATTGACGTAATATTATAAAAGATTAAGAGGGTTAGAATTTTATGTTTATTTAAGCATGCTGAGGTAGAAATATTTATCAAGCAACATGAATGGATGCATCTTGATAAACATAAAACTTATTTGATTTGCAGTCTAGACACTTGAAGATATCACACATGAAATGCTGAATATTGTTACTTGACAAAATTTATATGAAAACTTTTTAATGATTCAACATGTTTGAAGCATATAAAGGTTTCTGAAAAACTTATTTATAATCCTTATATTTCATAAATTTATAACTTGAAAATCATTGAAACTCTTGGAGAGTTTTCAAAAGCAATAAATTATTTGCTGAAAATGAGAAATATACTGAATTGGATTAGTTATGTAATACTATATCTTTGTGCAATTGGTGTACTAATGTACCTTGAAAATACTATAATGCCTGATATAGCATTTTCATTCAATTTGTTAACAAGGTATAGTTCTACTCATACTAGGAGACATTGAAATGAGATCAAATAATATTGCGGAACCTAGAAGGGACTATCGATATGGAGTTATTTTATTCTAAAAATTGCAGTTTCGATTTTATTGGTTATGCTGATGTTGGGAATTTATCTGACATGTATAAAGCTCGATCTGAAATAGGCTATGTGTTCATATGTGAGGGTATTGTCATATCTTAGAGATCGACAACGCAGTCTATTGTAGCCACTTCTACGAACGACGTTGAGATAATGGCTATTCATGAAACAAACTGAGAGTGCGTGTGGTTCAAGTACATGATACACCTCATTCAAGAAAAATAAGGTTTGAAATATGACCAAATTACCCGCAATTTTATTTGAAGATAATGCTGCATGTAGAGCACAACTTAAGAAAGAATTCATAAAAAGAGATAGAATGAAAGATATTTTGCCAAAACTTTTCTATACACATGAGCTTCAAAAGAATGGTAATATTAACATGCAACAAATTCATTCAAGTAAAAATGTGACAGATTTATTCACCAAATCTCTTCCAACTGCAACTTTCAAGAAAATGGTGCACAAGATCGAAATGCAAAGGTTCAAAAATGTTCTCATTAGGGGGAGTTAATACATGTTGTACTCTTTTTTCCTTGTGAGGTTTTGTTCCACTGAGTTTTTCTTGTAGGATTTTTAATGAGACATCCTGTATGCGTATTATCAAAGATGTGTACTCTTTTTCCCTTCACTAGATTTTTTTTTCCACTGAATTCTTTCTAGTAAGATTTTAACGAGGCCCATTATCTATCAATTAGACATTCAAGGGGAGTGTTATAAATGTATGACCATATATAGTGAATGACTATTTATGAAAAGATTTGAAACCCCAACTTTTGGAGCAAAGTTAGTTTTTCCCTATAAATAAAAGGGTTTTCCTTTATTGTAAAAAAAACCTCAAAAAATTCTTCAAGAGAAATAAGAACTACTTTCTCTTTTCTCTCCATTTTTCTTGTTCTTACTTTATATTTCATAACACAGTCTTTTTTCCTTTTTCTTCTTCTTTTCTTTTCTTTTTTCGTTTTTTCTTTTTAGTTTTTTTCCCTCTCTAATATCTCTAGCCTCTATTTCTTTCTTTTCTAATTATTTTTTTTCACTCCTTTTTTTCTCTCTCTTTTATCACTAGTCTCTACTTCTCCCTTTTCTTTATTTTTACATTTTCATTTTTTTCTTTGCCTTTTTTAAATTTTTTTGTTATTTATTTTATATTTTCTTGTATTTTTGAAAAACATGGCCACGTCGAGTACAAGTCATGAACGATGACGAAAACATCATAACCGCTTATTGTATATGTATTCATCATCATTTTCTTTTTTTATTCCTTTTCTCTTTTTTGTTTTTTATTTTTTAATTTTTTTCTTTCGATTCTATCTTTTTGTTTTTTTTCTCTTTTGTCTCGAACTTCTACTTCTCTTTCTTTTTTTTTTGTCCTTTCCTATATCTTTCTCTTTTGATTTTTTCTATTATTATTTTTTCCTTCTTCTTTTTTCCATTCCTTTCTTTTTGCTTTTTTTCTCGCTTTTATTTTTTTCTCTTTTTTTATATTTTTTTTCTTTCTCATTTTTTTGTTTTATTTTATTTTTATATTTTTAAAAAATATGGCTATGTGGATCATAAGCCATGAATTTTACCAAAAATACCACAATTGCTTATGTATTTGTGTTCATACTATCATTTTTATTTTTGTATTCGTTTGTACAAATGTATTTGTATTGATATTTCATATTTTGTGCTTGTATTTTTATTTTTATTTATATTTTATAGTTTGTATTTGTATTTGTATTTTATAGTTCACACTTGTATTTGTACTTTATAGTTCATACCATCATTTATAATTTATATAATTCACACCTGTATTTTAAAGAACTGTTTTGTATTTGTATTTTATCCTTGACTAGATATTTATTTGTATTTTATGATTTTTTTTATTTGTACTTATATTTATATTTATATTTGTATTCTATTTTTGTTGATGCACTTGTATTTTTAAAGAATTATTTTATATTATATTTGTAAGTTGATCGCATGTTGTATTTGTATTTATCTTTTTAATTTCATTAGTTTGTATTTGAATTTGTAGTTGACTGTATCATTTGTATTTTAAAGCAATTGAAAAATAATTGTTATTTTCCTTTTTACGAATACTTGTATTATATTTATTGTTACAAATTGTATTTTATTGATACAAATTGAACAATACAAATACAAGTGATAAATTGTGCAAATATAATTATTAAATTATACAAATACAAATTTTACATTTATATCAAATGATACATGTTTATACAACTTGAACCATACGCATACACAAATAATACTTATTTATAAACAAATACAAATGATAAATTTGGCATATAAATAATAACGATACATTTGTATTGAATTGTGCACTAAGCTGCCCTTTTTTACATTTGTATTGAATGCTACATTGTATATTTGAATATTTTAGTCTCAAGAAAATACAATTAATCCATTTACTTGTTTGTATATAAATACAAATGATAAATTGTACACATTCACGACTGAACTACTTAAATATAAATAATAATTTTATTTGAAATAGTATTATACAAATAAATATAAAATACAAAACACATATAAAATATAAAATACAACAACAAAAAAGATGAGAGAAAAATATACAAAAAAAGGAGAAAAAAATGGCCAAAAAATGAACAAGAATGAAAAAGGAAAAACCTAAAAAAAAAAGACTGCAAAAAAAAAGAAACAAAAATGACAAAAAAAAAAAAGAAAAAAAAAGAGAAAGAAAATAATATAAAAAATGAAAAAAATAAAAAAAAAAGAAAATAAAAAAATGGAAAAGAAAAAGAAAGGAAAGGAAAAAAGAGAAAAACGAAAAAAGACAAAAAAAAATTGAAAGAGAAATAGAAGATAAAGAAAGAGTGAAAATAAATGAGAGAAGCTATGGATTGTATTCAATTGGCAAAGAAAGTCTATGGATTGAATTAATTGAAACTTAAGCTAAATATGATAATTAGGAGATAATATTTAATAGTCAATGTAGTTATCCCTTAGAAAAAATACAGATAATTTTCTTTGTGTTATACAATAAGAATAGAATAATATACCAACATGGGGTGTGGTGCAGTGGATGGGAATGCTCCACCCTTAACTAGAGGTCGAGGGTTTGACCCTGGGTATGGAGAAAACTCTGTTGGGAGCACTGCGACCTTAATGGGCCCTGCAACGCACGATCCGGATTAGTCGGGGCTCCAATACGGGCACCGAACACCGGATGAGAAACAAAAAAAAATAGAATAATATTGTAGAGAGAAGAAAGAAAATTTCTTATTTTTCTAGAAGGGTGAAATATAATGAAAGGAACCCATTATTTATAGGAAAAAACTAGTTTGGTTTCAATGTACTAATGGTGACTTTTTTCCAAGAAAAAAAAAATAGACATTCCCTATAATACACATATTTATAACACCCTCTCTTGGGTGTTTATTTGATAAATAATGTGCCTCATTAAAATCTTATTAGTACAAATATTCAATGGGAAAATTCTAGTAAAGAAAAAAAGTACACATAATAGACTTGTTGGTTGTCTCATTAAAAACCTTATAAGAAAAATCCACTTGTATAAAAACTTATAAGAAAAAAAAAGGGTACAACACATGTTAACTCCCCCTGGGGGTATTGAATACCCAAAATCCATAGCTGTTTACTTAGTCTAGTATCAGTACATAACAGAATAGTCTTCAGAATATACTATGAGCATTATCAGAACAGTCAGATATCAGTCAATTAAACCCAAAACAATCTAGTATTTCAGTGTCTTTCAGTTGGGAGTAGGATTTAGCATCGAGCGAGTGTAGGGATGACAACTTCCCCGTCATATAGGTAAATTCATTAGTAGCAGTCCCTATACTCCAGAACTACGTAGCTAGCATAGAATATGAGAAGTCACCCATCAGATTAGGCTTGACTATCTTGCAGGGGTCACCCGTCAGTTCAGACTTGACACCCTTAGTCCTTTGAATATTATATCAGTTTAGTGGATCCACACAACTATCGTTAATACCCGTGGCATAGTATTAACACTCTTTCAACTGGGGTTACAGGTTGGACCCCGATTAGCTTAAATTGGGGAATCTTGGTTCGATGATACCTCCCACGGTCTCAGATATAGTCTCAAGTACAGTCTCAGTTCAGTTATGTAGTCTTAGAGTTGCTTGACCAAAACATACCGATATCAGTATTTTTCAGTATTTCAGTTTACAGATTTTACTCAGTCCATTTTATATGCTTGGTCATGCATCCTTAGTGTCCATAAATTTTCACGTATCTTCAGTATTTACAGAATGTTGTGCATACTTGGTATTTACAGATTCTCCATATTTTCTGTATCTACAGATTCCTTGTTCTCTACTCAGTACTTCATTGTTTACATGCATATTCAGTTAATTATTAGTTCTATTTATGAAATCATACCTATCAGCCTACCTCATTTAGAATACCAGTACATTCAAAGTACTGATCGCATATCTTTCTTTTGTGCTATGATGTATTATATCATAGGTTTTGATGCTCAATTCTCGAATTGCGCTTAGACTTTACTTCTCAGGCTACAATAGTACAGTAGCAATAGTGAGTCCTCATCATTCGAGGATAGATTATTTTACTTCATATCTCAATTTCAGTAGTTAGAAAAGTTAGTTGGGGGTTTGTCCCATCAACTCTTATTCAGTCAGTTAATTTTGGAGGCTTTATAGACATTAGAGTTAGTTATTCAGACATAATAGTTAGTTATCCAGTTTATCATTATTTTATCAGATTTAGTCAGTTGTTTCTATAGACTTATATTTCAGTTTTAAATTTAGTTATTATAACCTTATGGCATGTTAGTATTCTTCTATATTTATGATCATTTTATCAGTGCTCACAGTAGGTACCAGCTTTTCGGTTAACTTATGGTCCCTCGAGACTGTAAGCACCGTGTGACGATTAGGGGGTAGTCCTGAGTTATTACAAACTTGGTATCAGAGCTTAAGGTTTTAAAGTGTCCTAAAAAATCTGAAAGCCTTGTCGAGTAGAGTCTTGTGCATGGGTGTGTAGCACGCCATACTTATGGACGAGAGGCTACAAGACATTTAGGCAAAAAAGGTTTTCCTTCTTTTAGTATCCATGTAGTGTGGGTGTGAATAAGCTCAAGTTAAACTCTCTGTCTAATCCATTTCTTCTTTCTATTTACAGAATATGCCTCCCAAGAAGAACAAAAGAACAGGAAATCAGCTAGCCCCTCAGCCCATCCAGGAAAATCTCTGGACGAGCTCGTCTCTCACGCAGAATTCAAGGTTGTGTTCACTACTCTAGTCAATTCCGTAGCAGCACAAAATAAATGGCCAGCTGCTGTTCTGGCCAATCTAGTGGCCAATACTGTTGAAACTAGAATTCAGGATTTCACCTAGATAAATCCTCTTTCTTTCATAGGATCCAATTCTAAAGAGAATCCACAGGAATTCTTAGACATAGTGCAAAAGGTAATGGATGTTATGGGGGTGACACCTAGTCAGAGTGCTGAGTTGGCTGCATATCAGTCTTAGGATTAGCCTATACTTATTTTAAGCAATGGAAGGTAGATAGAGGTATTGAAATAGGGCCTGTAGAATAGGATGAGTTTGCCACAACTTTCTTGGATAAATTCTTCCCATTGGAGTTGAGGGAGGCCAAAGTGTTAGCGTTTATTAACTTGAGGCAGGGTAACATGAGTGTGAGGGAGTATTCCCTCAATTTTACTCAGTTAGCTAGGTATACTCCTCATGTGGTAGCTGATAATAGGTACAAGATAAGTAAGTTTATGTTTGGCGTATCTGATAGTATGGTTAAGGAGTGTCAGACCACAATGCTTATTAGTGAGATGGACTTATCTAGGTTGATGGTCCATGCTCAATAGATAGAAGAGTAAAAAATTAAGGAGAGGGAGAGAGGAAACAAGAGAGTTAGGATGGGTAGTTTTAATTTCAATCAGCCAAAGTTAGAAGGTGGTAATCATCCTCAGTTTCATCAAAGGTCTACAAGCCCAGCACCCTCTTCAACCAGTAACCTAGTACCCAAATTCAGAAATGACAATATAGATAGGGCACTAGGCTCTAAGTCCTAGGTCAGTATTAGCAGTGCTCGTGTAGATCCTCTATGTCAGAAATGTGGCAGACACCATTAAGGTGAATGTAGAACGGGAAGTGATGTGTGCTTCGGGTATGGAAAGCTAGGCCATCATATTTGGGAGTGTCAGGTAGTTGCTCAGAAAGGTAGGGATGTGCGCCAATAGGGCCAGTCCCATTAATCGTCAGTTTTATTCAATTTCTCAACTCAGCAGGGTGCCGCTTCCAGTGCTACCAGTGGTCAGTGTCTGAATAGATTATATGCTCTTCGGTCCCACCAAGATTAAGAAAATTCTCCTGATGTAGTTACTGGTATGTTGTAGGTATTTTACTTTCCTGTTTATGCTTTACTAGACCCTGGAGCTTCTCTTTCTTTTGTAACTCCATATATAGCCGTCAACTTAGGAGCCAGTCCCGAAACTCTGGCTGAGCCCTTTTCAGTATCTACCCCAGTAGGAATTTCTATTGTAGCAAGACAGGTATACAGGAACTGTCCGATCACAATATCTCAGAAAGTTACCTCAGTTGACCTCGTATAGTTAGAGATGATGGATTTTGATGTTATTCTCAGCATGGATTGGCTCAACTCATGCTATGCCTCAGTTGATTGTAGAAATAGAATAGTTCATTTTCAGTTCCCAAATGAACCAGTCCTTGAATGGAGTAGTACCACATCTCTTAGGGGTTAGTTGATTTCGTACCTTAGAGCGATAAAAATAATATCGAAGGGATGTATTTACCATCTTGTGTGAGTCAAAGACTCTAACTCAGAAACTCTAGCTCTTGAGTCAGTTCCAGTAGTAAATGAATTCTCAGATGTATTTCCTGAAGATCTGCCCGGAGTTCCTCCCGAAAGAAAAATCAACTTTGAAATAGACCTTCTTACAGATACTCAGCCCATATCTATTTGCCATATAGAATTGCTCCAATAGAACTCAAGAAGTTAAAAGAATAGTTAAAGGATCTCTTATATAAGGGACTCATCAAACCCAGCATCTCCCCATGGGGCACACCTGTTTTATTCATGCATAAGAAAGACGGTTCTCTCAGAATATGCATAGACTACCGTCAGTTGAACAAAGTCACAGTCAAGAATAAATATTCACTTCCTAGAATCAATGACTTGTTTTATCAACCTTAGGGTGCTAGCTATTTTTTCAAAGATAGACCTCAGATCAGGCTATCATCAGCTCAGGGTTAGGGAATATGACATTTCAAAAATAGCTTTTTGAACCCGGTATGGTCACTTTGAATTTTTAGTCATGTTCCTTGGTCTTACCAATGCCCCAGCAGCCTTCATGGACCTGATGAACTGAGTATTCAATTAGTACTTGGACATGTTCTTCATAGTCTTCATTGATGACATTCTTGTTTACTCTCATAGTAAAAATGATCATGCAGAATACTTCAAAATAGTACTTCAGACTCTTAGAGCTCATCAGTTGTTTGCTAAATTTAGTAAGTCTGAATTTTGGCTAAGATCAGTAGCTTTCCTTGGCTATATTATTTTTAATGATGGCATTAGAGTTAATCCTCAAAAGACTGAGGCGGTGAGAAATTGGCCAAGACCCATCTCTTTATTAGAATCAAAAGTTTCTTGGGTTTAGCTGGCTATTACCATCAATTTATTGAAGGGTTTTCTTTTATTACATCCCCTATGTCTAGATTGACTCAGAAGAAAGTTAAGTTTTAGTGGTCAGATTTATACGAGAAAAGTTTTCAGAAGTTGAAGACTTCACTCACCTCAACGCCAGTCTTGACTCTACCAGGTAGTTCAAATGGTTTTGTTGTGTACTGTGATGCATCCAGGGTAGGTTTAGGTCGTGTCCTCATGCAGAGAGGTAAGGTCATAGCCTATGCCTCAAGACAGCTTAAACCCCATAAGAAGAATTACCCTACTCATGATCTGGAGCTAGCAACAGTAGTATTCGCCTTAAAGATTTGGAGGCACTACTTGTATGGGGTACATATAGATGTGTTTACAGATCACAGAAGCCTTTAGTATGTATTCTCTCAAAAAGATTTGAATCTGTGTTAGAGAAGCTGGTAGAGTTATTGAAGGATTATGACATGAGTGTTCTGTATCATCTGAACAAGGCCAATGTAGTGGCTGATGCTCTCTGTAGATTGTCTATGGGAAGTGTTGCTCATGTTGAGGATGGTAAAAAGAAGTTAGCTTAGGAAGTTCATCAGCTTTCCTGAATATGTGTTCGCTTAGTCGACTCAGTAGAGGGTAGTGTGTGGGTGCAGATTAGCACTGAATCATCTCTAGTTTTTGAGGTAAAGGAAAAGCAAGATAGAAATCCCTGCCTAGTTAAGTTAAAAGAATCAGTCAGAGACCATAAAGTAGAAGTTTTCTCCCAAGGGGGGATGTTGTTTTGCATTGTTAGGGCAGATTGTGTATGCCTGGTGTAGATGATTTGAGGCAACGAATTCTTGCAAAAGTGCATGGTGCACGTTACTCTATTCATCCAGGGGCCACTAAGATGTACTGCGATTTGCGGGAGATCTATTGGTGGGGTGGGATGAAGAGAGATATTGCATAGTTTATAGTTAAGTGCTCTACATGCTAGCAAGTTAAGATTGAGCATCAGAAACCTAGTGGGTCCGTGCAGGAGTTTAGTATTCCCACTTGGAAGTGGGAGAAAGTGAACATGGATTTTATGACAGGTTTGCCGTGTACCCGTCATTAGCATGATTCTATTTGGGTCATCATAGATAGGATGGCCAATTAGCTCATTTCTTGACAGTTCATACCTCTTATTCAGCCGAGGACTATGCCAAACTCTTTTTTAGAGAGTTGGTCAGGTTACACAGAGTCCCAGTGTCTATTATCTCTGATAGAGGTACCCAGTTTACCTGAAGGCATTCCAAAAGGGTCTTGGTACCTAAGTCCACCTCAGTATAACTTTTTACCCTTAAACAGACGGTTAAGCAGAAAGGACCATTCAGACTCTAGAAGATATGCTGAGAGCATGTGTTATTGATTTTAAGGGTAGTTGGGATGACCATTTGCCTTTGATTGAATTCGCATACAATAACAGTTGTCATTCCAGTATTCGTATGGCTCCATTTGAGGCTCTCTATGGTAGGAGATGTAGATCTCCAATTGGTTAGTTTAAAGTAGGTGAGGCCGCAGTAGTAGGGCCTGACTTGGTGTTTGATACGTTAGAAAAGGTTCAGTTGATCAAAGAAAGACTTAAGACTACCCAGAGCCGACAGAAATCACATACAGATGTGAGGAGAAATGACCTCAAGTTTGAGGTCAGTGATCTTGTGTACTTGAATAGCTCTCCCATGAAAGGAGTGAAGAGATTTGGCAAGAAAGGAAAACTCAGTCCCCGATATGTCGGTCCCTTCAGAATTCTCAGTTATTTTAGAAAAGTAGCTTACGAGCTTGATTTACCTTTAGATTTAGCCTCAGTATACCCAGTGTTCCATGTCTCATTGTTGAAAAAGTATGTTAATGATCCAACGGTAGTTGTTCCCTTAGCAAGTGCAGAGATTCAAAACTGTCTTTCCTTCGAGGAAGTTCTAGTTGAAATTTTTGATCATCAAGCTCGTAGACTAAGGAAAAAATGTGTTCCACTTGTCAAGGTTCTTTGGCGGAATTAGTCCATTGAGGGATCCACTTGGGAAGCTGAGGCAGATATGCGGACCAAGTACCATCATATTTTCTCCGCGAATCCAGATTTTGTATAAGGTACTAATCTTCTTAAGATTTCTCTCTATCATGCTCAGTTTCAGTTGCACATCATGTTCATGTCAGTTGTGCATTTACAAATTAGTTCAGTCATGTAAACCATGCATCAGATATGCATGTTTAGTGTGTAAGCTCAGTCCAGCAGTTTTCCTCAAGTTAACTAGTTTCATTCGAGGACGAGTGATCCCAAGGGAGAGATATTGTAACACCTCATATTTCCCTAGCATAATTTAAGTCCTAATATGTGAGTATTCATATATATAATTTTTGAAATACTCATTATATTTCAGTTTAGATCCTGTCATTGTTTAGGAAATTCAATTAGTTATCCAACGATATAAAATTTGCGTAAATTCGATAATCGGGTAAGAAATTATAGCAATTTTAAGTTTCAGTTGTTAAACACCATCATTTTGACCCTTAGCGCATTGCGAAGTCAGTGTAAACAACAATTATCAATTTCCAGTGTTGCTCCATGATAGTGACACGTCGCGCCGTAGGCCAGTTCATAATTGTCCCATTTCAGTGAGGCAGCGTGATCATGGCGCATCGCGCCAATAATAAAAATTAGAATCAAAAAGGCACCGCGATTTCTTCGTGTTTCACCATCAACCCAGTTCCCAACTGTCAGTTTCCAGTGACATGGCGCGATAGCGTCGCGTTGCGCCAGGTGCCCATTTCAAAAAAATAGGCGAAAATTAAAAGTTTTGCCCAAGGGTAAAATAGTCCTTTCCCTTAATTTTAATCAACCCAGGTGTGCTATTAAGCCCTAAAAACATTTTTGAACTCACTATTTTAATTATTTTTCCCCAAATCAAGAAGTTTTTTCTCCCAAATCAATAACCCTAGCTCTCTAATTTCAAGGCCAATCCTCGAGAACTCACCAAAAACTTTAGAAAATTTTATCAATTAAGGTATGTTAGATGTTCATCCATGGATTCCTTTCATCCATGGAGCCCAAGTAACCTGTTTTAATCACCAAGTTATAATCTTTTCAAGTTATTATATTTTAAATTATGATTTCATCCATGAATCTCCATGCACTATTGATTTTATACCATGTTACCGTGAAATTATCATTACTATTCAATTCTCCATGTGTTAATATTATTATTTATTGAATTAAGCCATGATTTAGTAATATTATGTTGAATTCATGCTATTCTTGTAAGTTCCATGGCATTCCTATGATTGTTTTAAACCCTAAACTAGAAGTGTTTGATAAAATGCCTACAAGAGTGATTGATGTAAATAAAAGCCTTCTTTTTTGGTCCTTCAAGCTTTAGTGTCATTTTACTATTATTGTTTTGAGTTGTGAGGGTATTGAATACTCGGAATCCATAGCTGTTTACTTAGTCTAGTAGCTGTATATTACAGAATAGTCTTCAAAAAATATTATAAGCATTATCAGAATAGTCAGATATCAGTCAATTAAACTTAAAACAATCTAGTATTTCAGTGTCTTTCAATTGGGAGTAGGATTTAGCACCGAGAGAGTATAGGTATGGCGGTTTCCTCGTCAGATAGGCAGAGTCGTTAGTAGTAGTACCTATACTCTGAAACTACGTAGCCAACGTAGGATATAAGAAGTCACCCCTCAAATTAGGCTTGACTATCTCGCAGGGGTCACCCGTCAGTTCAGGCTTGACACCCTTAGTACTTTGGACATTATATCAGTTTAGTGGATCCACACAGCCATCGTTAGTACCCGTGTCATGATATTAACACCCTTCTAACTGGGGTTACAGGTTGGACCCCGATTAGCTCAAATTGGGAAATATCTTAGATGATACCTCCTACGGTCTCAGATATAGTCTCAGTTCAGTTATGTAGTCTTAGAGTTTCTTGACCAAAGCATACAAATATCAGTATTTTTCAGTATTTCATTTTACAGATTTTACTCATTCTATGTTATATGCTTGGTCATGCATCCCTAGTGTCCATAGATTTTTATGTATCTTCAGTATTTATAGACTATCATACATGCTTAGTATTTACAGATTCTCTACATTTTCAGTATCTACAGATTCCATGTTCTTTACTCAGTACTCCATGTTTTACATGTATATTCAGTTAATTATTAGTTCTGTTCTTGAAACCATGCCTATCAGCCTACCTCATTTAGCATACTAGTATATTCAAAGTACTGATCGCATACCTTTCTTTTGCTCTATGATGTATTATATCATAGGTGCTGACGCTCAGTTTTCGGACCGCGCTTAGACTTTACTTCTTAGTCTATCAGCAACACAGTAGTAGTGGTGAGTCCTCATCATTCGAGGACAGATTATTTTACTTCATATCTCTATTTCAGTAGTTAGCAGAGTTAGTTGGGGGTCTGTCCCATCAACTCATATTCAGTCAGTCAGTTTTAGAGGCTTTTCAGACATTAGAGTCAGTTATTCAGTATTCAAACATTACAGTTAGTTATCCAGTTTATCATTATTTTGTCAAATTTAGTCAGTTGTTTCTATAGACTTATATTTAAGTTTTAAATTTAGTTATTAAAACCTTATGGCATGTCAGTATTCTTCCGCATTTATGATCATGTTATCCAGTGCTCACAGCAGGTACCAGCTCATGGGTTAGCTTGTGGTCCTTCGAAACTATAAGCACCGTGTGACGACTAGGGGGTAGTCCCGGGTCGCTACATAAATTTAATATATGTAAGCTTTAATAATAAAGAATAGAAATAAATGTTGTGTATAATGTTAAGGTGAAGTTTTAATTTTTTAAAAGTAAAAAATTGGCCCAAAAAATCATAAAAAAGATAAATAGCAATGAAGATCATAGAGAGGTGCCACATCACCTTCTCTATGTTTTTCATTATATATATATATATATATATATATATATATATATATAT